>NC_072468.1:22107991-22407991 GCF_027596085.1 Anoplopoma fimbria | reverse complement strand
GTTTCCTCAATTTCCTCCCGGGACAGTCACTTCCTTATGTGCTGATTGAAGTATCTGTTTAGATTCCCTCAAGAGAGAAGAGCCTCTCATCAAAGATGACCCGTTGTGTTGCCTGTCTCAGCAGTATTTAGTCCACATTATGAAAACTGATTTGCATAAGACTGAAGGCTGCCATGATCACGTTGAGAATAATTTGCATGGACTCACAAAGCAACAATGGTTTGACGTCATACCAGATGTTATACATGTCGTTACGGACAGAATATCAAACAAATACTTGGCTTTACTAGGAAAAGCCAACAAACAAACAAACAAACAAACGAAGAACAAGCAGAAGTCTGAAGAACAGACTCTCGGACGTTGGACAGAGATATGGAAACATATCTGAGTCTTTTTTATTAATGATTAATGCACTTTGTGTGAACAATGGTCTCTTGAGCAGCAGCGATAACGTAGTGAGAGACTGCTCTACGATAGCTGCAGAGGTACAAAGCACACTAAAGGACGGTTGATGTGTTTCTGAGGAACTGACTGTGGGTGTTTGTCAAATGAAAGATTAATGCTTCTCTGAACTGTTGCGTTGCACAAATAAGTCATATTTGTTTCGCAACGATATCTGAAAACTAATCAAGACATGATATAAACGCTTTTCTGTGCAGGGAATAGAAAAAAAGCAGCCTACGGCTTGCTCGAGTTCACCTCCCACTCCAAATATTCTCTGGCTGAATCCGTCTGTGTCGTTGCTCTTTCTCTCCCAGGAGAGCAGCAAGTCAGTGGCTCATAATGGAGAAATCAAACCTCCAGATTGCACAACAGGGCCTGCCCTTTTCTTTTTTTTTTTTGCTGCCTGCTTGGAATGCCGTGAGGGCAGAGAGAGAGAAAGAGAGAAAGGCGAGGAGGGAAACAAGTCAGGAAGAGGCTGCTGACACGTCGTTCAGTACCTTGAATTTGTGAGTTGCATCACAGTCTGTCATGCCTGCTCCTGTCTTCCCACATGATGAGTACACCTAGCACTCAGACGGTACTATTTTAATAATGTTTGCCACATTTTATAGTTAAAACAGCATCCAAATAATATATAACAACTATTTACTTTTTTTTATTTTTGTATCTATTTAAAAAAAATTCTCTCACATGTTTCACCCAGAAAAAGTTAGACAGTTGGAAATGCATCACTACAAATTATGATGAAAATTGATCGCTTAATCGATGAGTTGTTGGACAGAAAATGATCAGCAACTATATATTATTATTATTATTATTATTATTATTATTATTGATTAATCTTTGGCATTTTGCTTGAAAACTGAGTCAAACCTTTGCTGGTACCAGCTTCTTAAAGTTGCTACAAGGAACTTTTATTTTGTGTTGATTCTGGCGCCCCCTGTGGACACAAGTAGTAGTGTTTCTCAGCACTGGAGTCCCTTTTAGTTAGTGTTTTTTATTCAGTCATCACACACAATACAATGTATACAGCCTATATATAATATAGTATACAATATAACTGAAAGGCAGAAGCATTAAGCTTATATATGCCTATTCTACTTTCCCATCAATCAAGCCACCCTCAATAAAACAAAATGTATAAAAAAAGAAAATAAATTATATTTAATTCAGACTTGTAACCCTCAAAAATTTTGAAAACCAAAAAAGAGTTGCACATTCTTACATTTATATTAGAGTTGTTCCATATTTTAACCCCAACAATAGAAATTAATCTTCTTTTAATCCCCTTTTTAGAAAAACAAATTTTACTGAAGCAGGGATTTGACAGTCTGCTACGCTTTGTACTGGTTCTGGTTCAGCCGTGCCTCCCTTCTCTCAAGTGGGCCCAGCATTACGTCCTGACCTCCAGCAGCGTGGTGTCTGTGTGGGCTCCCAGCAGGGACTGGTGGAGCAGCGAGGGGAAGCTCTGCTCCTGGCAGGAGGAGAAGACGCTCCTGCTGTGCGCTGAGCTCTCCTCCTCCAGCTCCAGGAGCTTCTGACTGCAGGTCGAAGGCCGGATCTGGGTCTGTCGGTGGCGGGCTGGTCGGTGTGGGAGCCCAGCTGGACTCTGAGCTGAAGGAGTTTCTGGTGAACCTTCATGATTTCATCAGATTTTTGCACAGATGACGTTATATATTTTTGGCTACCTTTTTTTTCCATTTAGTTTTTCCATTTTCTGACGACAAAATGATCATCAGTTGCAGCCCTAGAGAAACATTTCCTCTTTTTTTTTTTTTTTTTTCCTTTATGGCAAACAAAGGTTTTAAACCCTGAAAATGTTTTTCTCCCTTTTTGAAGAAGTATTTAAGCATAACGAGGGCATGAGTTGTGTCTTGAAATGCTAATAAGCAGGTCGTTTTGAAACCATGAGTTAATTATTGATCAACCACCGTCAGATTTGTTCTCTGATATCTAATCTGGGAGTCAATTATTGCCTCTTTCTGCTGGGATTCAGCTTGCGTCATACATGAACGTTCCTGTTTCAACGTGATTGCATTTGTGATAAGATTACATTATTGTTGGTACACACACACACACACACACACACACACACACACACACACACACACACACACACACACACACACACACGACACACTGCATAAGAAAAGGCCAAAATGTTTGAAGAGTAGTGGAAAAGCTTGTTGAAGAGAGATGTTTGAAGGCTGCCAGCCAGGCATTTTTGTCTTAGTCTAACCTCCATGGAAACACATAAACTTCAAAATGGGGAGACAAAGGAAGTGAGGGAGAGAGAGAGAGAGAGAGAGAGAGAGAGAGAGAGAGAGAGAGAGAAGGAGGTGAACAAGTGAGCTGTTTGTATGAGGGATATGTGAGTCAGAGAGGCAGCTTCAGAGGCTGACGGCTCCTTTCCAAGGCCACGGTGAAGCCAGGATACTCCCTTAGCCACTGGGCCTGCCCCATGCCCAAAAACAGAGATGCTGTCTTGCCCCTTGTTTAACCACATGCAGGCACACACACACACACACACACACACACACACACACACACACACACACACACACACACACACACACACACACACACACACACACACAAATCGACTAACCTCCATTTCCATGGTGAGGAGATGCATACACACACAGAGACAGACACACACACACACAGACACACACACACACACACACACACACACACACACACACACACACACACACACGCAGAAAACGTATTTTTCCCCCTGCATCAGAACTTGATTGGACCTGTGACTCCATTAACTCCACCCAGAGGACATAATATATAAGACCAGAATCAAGTTGGCTTTGTGACTGTCGGACCTTTTAGACTTTTCAAGATGACGTGCGGCTATAATTCTGTCACTCACTGGGATTATGATCCAAAAGATTTGTTGACTTTGTCCTCTTTTGGATTCAGGGGACGAGCCTGCAGAGAGGTTCTTTTTCTGCCATGGATAACAACACAACGCCGCTTATGAGGAGATGAACGAATTCCATGTACTTTGGATTTGTTTGATTACCTTGCGATGTTTTGTGTGTGCCGAGGTCATCTCTTTTCCTTTTTTGCTCTCCCTCCGTGTATTTGCCTTTTTAAAAAAAAAAAAAAAAGTCGGATGCAACAGCTGTTTCAAAACCAGAAATGCATTCTTCATAGCAGCAGGGAGGAGCAGGGTGAGATCCAACACATTCACACGCTTTCACCCACCCGGGAGCTGTTCAGTGTCATCGGTGTCACAGCGTTTTTATTGACAGACCACTTGCACCACTATCTGAGGTCAGTCAGTCTGCGAGGGCTCCGTCCGAGTGAAATGAGAAAGGAAAAGATAGGGCCGGTGCAGGGTGAGATAAAGCTCAGCAGCTGCTCTGTCTGTGTGTGTGTGTGTGTGTGTGTGTGTGTGTGTGTGTGTGTGTGTGTGTGTGTGTGTGTGTGTGTGTGTGTACACAGACTGTCTAGCCTGACTCCTCCTTGCAGCCCCACCCTCCCCTCTCATGCGCTCCCGCCCCTCTCTCTCTCTCTCTCGCTCCTCAGCAGTAGGTACATGTGTGGTGAGACAGCTAGGAAAGCAGTTCAGGGCACGAGCCAAAGGCGCACACACACACACACACACCCACTAGCAGAGAGCAGGACTGCATTATTCAACGGATCCTCTTCTCTACGATCCTCTGGGGTATGGCACACACTCACACACACTCACACACACTCACACACACACACACACACACTCAAACCAGCAGACAAACTTCTAGAACTCTCACTTTCAGTCCCTTCAGCAGGCTGAAGCCGAGAGGTTCCCACACACAGCCGAGGTAAGGTTCAGAGAGTGTGTTCAGATTTCTCTCTCCCTGTGAGGCTTTCTGTGTTTGTTCCACTGATTTGCCACTGTTGTGCAAATATTGATCTCATAAAATAGTGCTTGTTTAACTTCAGTGAGGTCAAAGTTAGTTTCATTTTGTGAGGGAGTGGCGTGGAGTAACTTTTAAAAGTTGCGGCTCATTTTACCGCCTGCTGTTACAGGAGAGTGGAACATCAGACAGCACCTGTTAACGCTCAACGCATTTTTGGGACTAAAGTGGATGCTTCATTTATTCAGAATTAGGCCAGAGAGTGCTTGTGAGTGTATGGGTTTGCTCCTGTGGGTGGGTGTGTGCTCGCATCGTGTGTGTGTGTGTGTGTGTGCGTGCGCGCCAAACAAACCCACCCACATGGGCGTGCGTGTCCTTGTGTGCACTTTTTGGTGATGGGCGGTGGAGGGATGCCAAAGTCCGCCTCACTGCTGACTTTGGTTGTGAGCGGTGCGCTGCTGAGAAATAAGATGAAGTTCTGAAGTCACGCCTGTTTAGACACAGGTGGGGTTGATAACAGTGCTGATCCATTTATAAGATTTGTTGAAGGCCTCATCCATAATTGTTTCATAAAGATCTCTGATTCGGAAAAACTTTATTGCTATTGCGCAATTATTATTTTTGTATTCAGTTATATTTATGATTTACGGCTTGCAATGTTGCCGTACATTTGCAATGTTAAGATTTTTCAAAGAGGATAATCTTCTTTTCCCCCTAATTTTCAAATATGCTACTGCGTTCTTTCATTTATTCTCCTGTTAGCACACTTCAGTAGTGGATATATGTCCTTATCAGGGCATTTGGGAGCAGTTGTTGATGTTATGAGTCAACACTTTGGAATTACAACTGGTGCAGGCGGTTGTGTCACTGCAGAACATGCCATCCGTGGAAGCAATTGGAAGCTATTTTTTTTTTGTGGTTTTGTGTTCCATTTTACCAAAAAGTCTGTGGCGAGCAGTCTGTGCAAAACGTCTGTGCTGTCCCTGGCTACTTCTGCATATTTTAAGAGTAATCATAAAGGTATTTTAATTGCCTCGTGAGTGAGCCGAAAGTACGGGTTGATGTTCGTGGGAAATATATTTGCTCAGGAGTAAATTGCACAAAGTGGCTTAACTGCTCCTGCAACAATTATTTGAATGGAGCTGGAGGAGAGGAGAGCGAGGCGTATGCTATGACAGTGTGTTACACTGGGCGGAGAAAATACCAGGGTGAATAAGGGACGTTATCAGGAGCACCAAGAGCAGGAACAGTAGGCCAACAGTAGCACCAGAGGGGGTTTGTTTACATCCTTTAAAAACAAGAACCAAGAAAAACAAATCACATTCCTGTGAGGGAATGTGCCTCTTTAAAATTGCTTTAAATACCATTTGAATCCAGTGGAGGGAAGGTATTTAATGAGGTTTTATAGATGTGTTCACTGGCTGTGGAAAAAGGATCCTGGAATACATTATCGTCCAGATCTGTGAGCAGACCCAGCACTGCAGGCGGGCTGCCCAGACAAGGATCAGGGTTACGCAACACTGGAACATTTCTTCAGAATAAACTCCATTAAAGTTTAACGTGTGATTCAACCCCGTGAATCGGTGCACTGGGTTTACAGATAAAGGAAGCTCAGACACTGTAGTTTTTCATTGACTCTTCTTTCCCTCGCCCTCCTCCTCCTCCCTCCCCCCACAGACAGTGACTCACCCCCTTCTGCACATTTGCTGAGCCATTATTACCATGGAAACCCCGAGCACGAAACGCACCACCCGTGGGACCCCCTCCGTCTCCCCGGCCCGCATCACCAGGCTGCAGGAGAAGGAGGACATGATCAACCTCAACGACCGGCTGGCCATCTACATCGACAAGGTGCGCTCCCTGGAGTCGGAGAATGCCGGACTGCGTCTGCGCATCACCGAGTCGGAGTCCTCCATCACCCGCGACATGTCGGGCATTAAGGGGGCCTACGAGGCCGAGCTGGCCGACGCCCGCAAGACCCTGGACCAGGTGGCCAAGGAGCGAGCACGCATGCAGCTGGAGCTGAGCAAGCTGAGGGAGGACCACATGGAGCTCAAAGCCAGGTAGGAGGAGCATGTGAGAGGGGGCGGGGCTTGTGAGGGGGGGTGGCTTTGTTAAGGTAGGGATGTCGCAAAGTCGTTAAGCGACATTTGTTTTATATGATCGTATGTAATAGGCAAAAAGTACACACTACACCCCTCTGAACATGTCATGTCTCTTAATGCACTGTTAAATGGTTTAGAATAAAACCTACTTTCAAAGTTCAGAGTCAGCAGAACCACCAGAATCCACAGATGATTGGTAAAGTTACATTTATTTGCCGTTTTTTGGTTCCTGTGTGGGGGAATTCCCAACTTTTTCTTATGGCATTTGATCCCACAGTAACTCGGGAACGTTCCTGTGGCTCCGATGCATGAGAATGATATTCTTTTCACAATGAATACTTCGTAGCACAGAAGAAAATAATAATTCAGATAAATCGTTCTTTTGGAGAACAGAAATAAGTCACCAAAGGCGAGATGAGAATACATTCTATGTGACATCATTTATGTATCGTGTCCCTGTATTTGTGGCACATCAGCCGGTGCAGGTTTGCTCTTGCGTTTGTGTTAAAATACTCTCTTCCAGAGCCGTCAGAAATGCAGCTACAATTTTTGAGGCCCCCAAAACATTTCATCATAGTGGTTAAGCTGCAGTCAAAGCAAGTGAACATGTGGATCTGAATGTTGTAATTTTCCTTTCTCTGATGTGATGCCTGTTGTTCACACCTGTTGTTGCACGACTGAGGTGGTGCAACACCCTAATTTTCTGCCAGGAATGCAGGGATCATTCAGCCATTTCAAACTTCAGCACTGTAGACTGCATTCCTGATGGTTAAGTTTGTATGACTCGTCAGTTAGCAAACACAGTTGTGTCACATTTAGCCCCAGGGGATGTTGGAAAATGACCTCCACCCAGGCCGGGCTACACCTTAAACACACAGCCTGCTCTGTTAAGATAGGATTGCTGCTCTGATCACAGAATGTCTTCCATTACAGTGTTTAACACGACTCGGCTGCATGAAGCTCCATGTGATAACAAAGCACAGTATTTACACTATGGACAGAAGCCTAGAATTCAGATCTGTTGCAGCAAAATCAAATATATATATATATATATATATATATTTTTTTTTTTTTTTTTTTTAATTTCTTTTTGCAAGTTGCCTAGTTTTGGAGATATCGGCCGTAGAGATGTTCGCCTTCTCTTATATAACATGGAAGCACCAAAAGAAATGGGAAGTTTAATGTCAGAACTATGGTCGAAAGAAAATAGTTCCTACATTAAACTGCCCACTACAAGGTCTGTGGATTATCTTGAGTAATCAGGTCATGATTTCTGGAAAGTGACATTGCTGTTGAGTTTTTCAAAAGTACTTTTCTGGTACTTTTTGCAACACAAGCCAGGTGCCATCTAGTTCCATTATATTCAAGAGGAGGCAGACATTTCTACAGGCAACTCGCACCAAAACAATCTGAATTGATAAATAACAATACAGGTATTTTGTTACATTCTGTCAATTACATCAAAGTATATAAGTTAATATTTTACCAGGACAAGAGTCACATCGAAAGTCATCTAAAAGTGACCTGCTGCCTTTAAGATAACTTAGCACTGATGCTGTGTGTGAAGGGTAGTAAATGATTAACTTCAGGGGTTTATCGCAAGCATTTCAGTGTTTCCTTTCTCTTTCGAGCCGCACACTGTATCTCAGCTCCCATCTGAAGTGTGATGTTGGCAGCGGGTTGGCAGAGTTCGTTGTCGGTGTTTTCATCAGCAGATCAGACCGCTTCAGTAGGCCTCAGCCAGTGGTGGCAGGCGAGGAATGTGTCAACGCCTTGGCAAAGTGCACTTCGGGTCGGAGGTGTCTGAGAAAATGAAAATACTAAATGGAAACTATTTTTTTTTCTCCCCCAGTACATCTACTCACATGTCAGAACACATGTGAGAGAGGCAGAATGAAGGGATGGAAACATTCAGCAAATGCCCTTTTTTTCTATAAAAGAAACACAATTCCAACAAGGCATTTTTTTTTCAGTATTGAAACAGCAGCGTGTGTGTCCGTGCAAGGGATAACCCACATGGCAGGGAGTCCTTTCCCCCCAATTAGCACCATTGTGTTCTCTCTACTTAGTTTACATTATCATTGAATGCAAACGGTGAAGCATGTCCAAGTGAATGTACACAAAACGCAGAGGGCGCGGCTCAGCTCTGCGTGTGGAAAGATGAATAAGAATGTAAACATTCTGCAGTAAATGTGGTTAATGTGTGTCGTCCCGAGATCATCAATCTATGGTTTGTGAATTTGGATGTTGACTTTGTTGTGCGCTCTGGATAAAGGCGGTGTGTGTGTGTGTGTGTGTGTGTGTGTGTGTGTGTGTGTGTGTGTGTGTGTGTGTGTGTGTGTGTGTGTGTGTGTGTGTGTGTGTGTGTGTGTGTGTGTGTGTGTGTGTGTGTGTGTGTGTGTGTGTGTGTGTGTGTCCTCAACATGATGAGAGAACAGTATTATTGAATTTTTCTATTCCCTTCCACAATAACCCACAATGCCTTTGTGCTTCTTGTAACTCTCCAGCTACTTGGCAAGAGAAGCACCGACGGCTCCCGAAGCAATATTGTTTTCTAAAGGCAGCAGATCTCTTGTGTGTGTGTGTGTGGGGGGGGGGGGAATCACTTGATCCAGCCAGTGCCAGCTTCATCTGTTACACTTTCAACCAGTGTGTTTGGTGTTGGGTTGCTATGGAGCTCTGGGAGTCTTGGCTCGGCCGTGTGACGGGGTGGTGACTCAGAGTTTTTTTGTTCTCGGCCTCTGGAATGGGCTGACTGCTGACTCCCTGTTACGGGAAGTCCGGTTTATTAATACACACAGTGACGGGCTGCTCTGACTGGCGACGCTGAGCAGAGCCTCAGGTGTCGACGGCAGCAGACGGGAAGCGCAACAACAACAAAAAATGAAACGGACATCTACATCTCACAATATGTAGACTTTTTGTTCGGTGCCCTTGGTAGTTCCCCCCCATGATTGACATAACACACGGCAACAGGCGGAGCCGTCACGGCATTTCAGCTGACTGGACACACCTGTTTAGCCCTGAGGCAATACGCTGCTTCTCTTCACACACGTCTTTGTATGCATAACTACTACTGGGGAACACATGCTTCACAACCTCCACCACCCACCAACCCCCCACCCCCCCGAGGGAAAAAAACTTCAAGCTGTCGGGCCCACAATGCCAACCGTTCTCCCTACAGCACTATTTTGACTGGTTAAATAATTCAGAACTGTAGAAAGAAAGATACACATAACTCTGCAAAAGCAGGTGTGGGTGGAATGTGTTGCTGTAAAATGAAGTCTAAAGCTGTGAGTCAGGTCAGAAAACACTAAACATGAGCCCGTGAGCTACAGAACTCAAGACCTTGTTCAGTCAGCTCTCCGTTTAATACAGAAATAGTGCGTCTGGGTGGTGTCTCGTGCCCGGTCTAACCTCCAGCTGCGCCGCTGGCTGGGAAACATTTTGCCTGCGTCTGGGGGAACTGGTTCATCTGGCTACATCCGTCGTTAATGCTCCACCCAGGAAGACTAGAGGAGGGAGTTAACACATGGATATTTCATGTCCGATTTGCTTTATCTGTTTGTTGGTTTTTGCCAAAGACGTGCGCTCTTTGTGGACTAAAAATATAATACAATAAATCGGTCAACAGAGAATGTATTTTCTTCTTTTTCAATAATCAATTTAAACAATTTTCTTAATTGAAAATGCCAAAAATTCACTGCCTCCAGCATCTCAATTGTAAACATTTGCTGGTTTTCCGAGTGATCTATAATATTAAACTAAATATGTTAGTGTCAAGCCATATGTGAACTTAATTTCTGAACTAATTGAGAAAAAATAAATACATTTAATAATGAAAATAATGTTATTTGCAGCCATAACTAATGTTAATGTAGTGTCGCCCATATGTCTTAATTCCTGCTGCACACGCTGTTTTAAAATCAAAAGTAAAACCCATCCATCCAGTTAAGGGTCGCGGGGGTGCTGGAGCCGATCTCAGCTGTCAATGGGTGAAGGCAGGGTTCACCCTGGACAGGTCTCCAGTCTGTCACATATAGAGACAAACAACCATTCACACTCACATCCACACCTACGGGCAATTTAGAGTCTTCAATGCACCTAAGCTGCATGTCTTTGGACTGTGGGAGGAAGCCGGAGAACCCGGAGAGAACCCACGCTGACACGGGGAGAACATGCAAACTCCACACAGAAGGTTGTCCAGCCCGGGAATTGAACCCTGGCCCCTCTTGCCTCTCTTTAGTTATAAAGAATAAAAATTATAAACTCCTATAAACCTTGAACAGCTCCTTTTGGTCAGAGTCTAATAGGATGAGACTCAACTGTAAAGGTTGAAGAGTAAACAGCCGAACCCTTTTCTGGATCAGATCAGCTTTGAATATATAAAAGCAGGGATTTACCACGGCTGCGTCCACCACACCTGTCGGCACAGTGTGCTTTAGGGGTGTGGCAGCAGGTAGAAGGAGCTCGCAGACACTTTTTTTGTAGTCAGTCAGTTGGAACAATGTATTATTATTTTTTTAATGGATTAAAGAAGTGCTGTAGTAGACACAACGTGGTAGAACGTGTTCAGGCGCAGCACCAACTGAAACGTTGTGCTGAAATGCTGAAGCCAACTATCAGAGAACACAGAAGGAAGTGCTCTTGTCTCATAGCAACATTCCCATTTCCTTCCTTTGGAATATTTGCCTTCTATTGAATATGACTCCTGTGTGTATTGCTGCTTATATTCATCCCACAATTCTCTTTGGTTCAGTTTTATTGGTTTATTATCCCATGCCCTACTGTACACTTCGAATTAATTTGTAAAGTTGTATTCTGACCTTTTAACTTGTTACTATCTTAAGACTTAATTTGCCTCGTGCATCAAGTCATGTTTTTTTTTAATTATTGTCATCTCTGAGCTACACACTAGGCACTGCCATTTATGATCCAAAGGAAACAGACCTCGCACTCACTAAGCAACGCACGCAATGTGATTAAACAAAAGCTTTATTATTATTCAGTCAACCTTCATCCTGGTGAGGAAAGAGAGGAAGTAAAAAGGGGGGAGAGCGTGATGGAGCGGTGGCAGCGGTGGACGTCATAAGAAGTGGGCTAATATTAGTCATAGCTGGAGTTTCAGTGAGTAAAGGTGATATATTTAACTCGAGGGGAACTTTAAGTGCGTCTCTAAGGCGACACGTTGTACATCTGCTCTATTAGTGGGCCGTGTTGTGGATAACGGGAGGACTCTCTCAAGCTGCTCATGTCAAGTTTGTTGAGATAAAATGCCTTTAAAGTCTTTTTCCTAAAATGGACAAGAGCAGCATGCACTCCACTTCTAATGGTTCTGCTCAGCATTCCTAATGCATTGACCGTTTTTTTTTCTTTTTTTTTAATTGAAGATTTCTTTCAGGACTCTGGCAACAGTTAAAGCATTATACTGACTTTTTTTCTGAAGTCTTTGGGAAAGTACCTCAGACCAAATTTGCCTCTGTCATGATACCAAATAAGAAATCAGTAAGGGACTGAATTTCAAAATAAAATCAAAAATTATTTTAAATTTAGGAAATTCCAAGAAACAGCCAAAGTGTATTTATTTATTTATTTATTAAAAATGCTCTATTTATTGGTAGTTACATCTGAAAAAAATGATTATTTATTCCAGGAACAAGAAGCTAGGGTTCTGCCTAAAGATTAACTTTCATCATTCAGTCATCTGCAGGGCTTTTTCTTCCCAATTTAATCTCCTGGTCTAAAAGGGGAAAAATGTTTATAACAAATTTCTGAACCACAAGATTACGTCTTCAAATTGCTTGTTTTGTTCGACCCAAATAGATTCCCTTTCTTATCACCAAGACCAAAAAAAAAAGCTGCACCTCTTGACATTTTAGAAGCTGGAATAAGAGACTATTTGGCATTTCTTTCCTTAAAGAAAAAACACTCAAAAGATGAATTTATTAGCAAAATATTGCAGATTAATTATCCACCAAAAGCTCTGCAAAAAACGATAATAAACATATTCTGTAGTGTAGCAGATAAAATGTGATTACAGCTTCATTCAAAACTAAAGCACATTATACTGTCTGCACCTTCCTCCAACATCTAAAAGACTAATTATGCAGACTTGTTAAAAAATGAATGACCGTAACAAGCTGTTATCAGGTCAGATTACTTAGTGGGCTGGAAGAATTAGGCTCCCCAGGTTCTTTTTAATCCTGGTGAATCATTGTTTAAATGTCAAACACCCACGTTGACAGGTTTTTCTCTTTTTAGTGTGGACGCTCATAGTCTGACCACTTTATTCATAATTGACTGCGGCACCGTAATACAAAGCCAGCAGCCGTTAGAAAACATCTTTTATCCTTCAGCTTTATAGATAGACCTTTTTTTTTTCACCGCACGCATTTGGACTCATCATATCAGGAGAAGCTCAGGTAGATCTAATTAAATTAACAATTGGTTAATTCCCAGTGAGTGTCCCCAGTAAGTCACGCTAGCGGGGCAGCACGCACAACACCAGGAGCCTAGAACGGCCTTTATTAATGTTATTAACGACACCAGAACGACATCAATCAAAATGTCTGTTCTTTCCCGAAATGCATCCGTCTCATTGTCACTGACACCCTCTCAGGCTTGAACCACACACAAACCCCAAATCATTTAGCATTTCATGGATTAAAAGAGAGGATCAGATTCACAAACGGCCACAAACGGACTACAAACCACCGTCAACCACCAGCGGCAGATTTCCTCTCTTCTCATGCACTTTGGCGGCACGTCTCCTCTGTTCTTCTGGCTGCCTCGGGGGGGAACCCTGTGTTTCCCCGGCGATGATCTCAGCTTGTATTGTGTGACAGCAGACAGTCGTCTGTCACATTGAGTCACGAGAGAGCAGATAAGAGCGCAGAGAGGAGCCCCGTGAGTTTGGCAGTGATGTAAATTAGATCACTCTTTTTAAGCGTCACAACGTTGAAGACATCCTTTCATGTTGAAACAACAGTACAAACGAGTGCTTTGCATATGAGAAGGTTAAATAATTTAGACCTGAATTATCTTTTAGGAGATACATTAATAATTCTTTGGGGAGTATTTTTCCAACCCAACACATTTGTCCTTAAGTTTCAGTGTTTTGTGAGGGTACATATGAACAGTAGCTGGAAAGGAAAAGGAGTAGTGCAGGTTTTCTTCCACAACAACATTCATGGTCAACAGATAATGGCTACAAAGAGTGATTATTTTGATGTAATTCTTTGCACTTACACTGTTAGAAAATAGTTCCAAGGTTTTGTTTTCAGACTACTTGCATTGTCAGACAAACGGTCCAAAACCCAAATAGATTAAATTAATTGTGATATATATAAAACAAATCCTCCCATTTAAGAAGCTCAAGACAGAATTTGTTTTTCTCATTTTGGGGGAAATGATAGCAGATTATTAATTCACCTTTTAGAGATATATTTTACAGTTTGTTTATTGACCTATACAGTTGTTCTGTTTAGTTAATGTTTCATTATCCTACAGGTAATGTCAGGAGGTGCTAGAAGTCCTGATGAGAGAACGGCTCTTATTCTCTCTGCTACCAGCAGAATACTTTGTAATGAAAAACAGATGTGGCACGCCTGCAAATGGGCTGAATGGCTGTTGTATGGAGCCGTCTCTGTTGGGTTTATTGGTGTGCGAGTAATGAGAGAGTCGCATTGGACTTAAGCTGACCAGAACTTGGTACCAAGCAGAGGTTTTGGCAGGCTGTGTGTGTGTGTGTGTGTGTGTGTGTGTGTGTGTGTGTGTGTGTGTGTGTGTGTGTGTGTGTGTGTGTGTGTGTGTGTGTGTGTGTGTGTGTGTGTGTGTGTGTGTGTGTGTGTGTGTGTGTGTGTGTGTGTGTGTGTGTGTGTGTGTGTGTGTGGTTTATAGAATTAGAGTTTCCATAGAGCCTTCAGAGCCAGCCAAGCCCGCAATGACTCACTCTCACATGGACAGAGAAAATCACTTTAACATGGTGGGACTCCAGACTCCCTCTCTCTTTCTCTTTCTCTCTCTCTCTGTCTTTTTTTTCTCATGCTTGCTCGCTTTCTTTCTGCCCAAAAAAACAACCCACCGGGGAGTGGGCAAGGTTGGACTGTAACCTCATCATCTCATCGCTACCATCTCGTTGGTTATGTAACAAAATGTTCTGATTCCAGATCTGCAACGAGCTCATTTACTCTGGAAGGAATTGAAGTTGAATGGGATGGTTGGAGCAGTTCTGCTTTATAATCCAAACGGGGCACTGGGTTTGTGAGGGAGCGCTTTCAACCCTGGAACGTCTCAGATGTTCTGCATTAACTATTGTACTCCGTGTTTATAACGACTCGAGGATGTGTGATTAGGAGCCCTGTTTTAACATCTTGGTGTGGTTCCAAATCAGTTACAGTTTGCTCTACTTTGGTAAAATAATAAGCTGATTAGTTTCATTGGTAATCTTTATCACGTGTATTCTGTAACTGTTGCACTGTTCAGCTATTTCACTCTTGTGTGAATGTCTTTGTTTTGCACAATTGGAATAAGGGATTTTAAAAGCGGTTTGTGCTTACACACACACACAAACACACACACACACACACACCCACACACACTCACACACTCCTCTGTCTCAGGAAGCACTCGGAAAATAGTTTGCATGTCTAGTATTTTTTCACTTGTTGCCAGGCGGGTGTGGTTTTTGCCACAGAGAACGGGACAAAGAGGGCCAGAGCTCAGACAATCACAGGAAAGTCAACCAAACATTACTGTCAGTGTTTTACAGCTCACCTGACACTACATGGATTTTCCTCATGCAAACTCCACCTTCTACACTCCATGTATGCTGCTGGAACTCGTTTTGCACTTCTGTATTCGATGCCGGTCGCGTGAGAGCGCCCGATCGTCAGGCTCGTCCCACAACCACAACTTGGTTATACTCCAGGCATCAAATCCTTTTTTTTTTTTTTTCCCTCCCCCCCTCATATGCTAGAGAAAGGCAATGCTCATCACAGTCCCATAAACTCCACATGGGTTTTTGTTTAGCTTAAAGCTAACATTAATAGCACCCTTCCTGCTCATGGAGTTTTCATTGTAACTCAGTGCAGCTGCCTCATTGAAGGGGAGACTATAACAATCTGTTGTTTACTACGTGGAGCATAAGTGAGGGTGGTGACACACCGGGGAGATGTCTTGTTAATGCCAATGAGAATTAAACTCCGGGATGCAAATGGAGACAACCTGACAACCAGAACGAAGGGAACATAAAGTGCAGCATCACAGAGTGTATGTGCACAGCGGCAATGCTTGTAAAGTCTCAAATGTTGAAGATAAGTCTGAAAAATAAAACTTCTAAAACTTTCCACGAAATGTGTTTGAGTTTATAGAGGAAGATTTCAGAGGAAGATCTTAGGGATCAAGCACTACTCCTTAATATTAAAGTGAACTATAATACTATAGTCGTATTTTCTGTAACTCTAAGCAACCTATCTACTTCCCTTTTACGCCGGCACCCGCAAGCCCAGTGAACGTGAATAGTCATGTGTTATTTATTTTCAGGCGAGCTAGTCTAGACTGAAATCATTTCTACAAAAGTTGCTGAAAGGCCCGTGTGGACGTAGATCGTTTTTTGTTTTAAAACCCCCGGGTTAAGACGAAAACGCATTAGTGTGGACGGAGGCTTAAAGCAAAACTGTTGAGGGAATGCAGCTGAACTTGTTATCAAAGGGATAACAATGTTTTTTTTTAAGTGCCTGCAGGCTCAGCAAGCGTTCCCTATTTTCGATCCAACGTTCATCTGAACTCTTTTCACGACACTGATAATTACAAAGTGAAAGGGTGTCAACCTCCAAGTCGTTCCACTGCTCTTTATCATAGCATCTAATCTGATTCAGAACCAGTAAAAAGTAGCCTATAAACTAACACAAAGGCCGGCATCTGACTCACTCTCAGATGAATCATCAACTAATCATGCAGGGAGTACAAAGGCTGTTTCATATGTCTTTCGGTGTCTGTGGACTCATGCTTTTTTTTTTTTCATCTAAAAGGCGGGACTCCCTCTCTCTTTCATCAACTGTTGACTGACTGTGTTTGAGGAACTGCATTAACAAATGCAAATTGTTGCGGCCGTGAATGGCACAAATGGATAACGTATGGTTCTTTTTTCAGTTTGCAAAGTTTGCTTTGGAGACGGCTTAAACAGAACGTTTGACATGAGAGAACATGGCCCGTCCTCTCTGGCTGTCCCCTCCCTCTGGGGTTGTCTTGTCAGAAGGCGGCTCCCTGAAATCAGACACGGCCGGCATTTGCTCTGCTTTAGGACCGGAGACACTGGAAACTCTGTTCCCGTCTGCCACATGTGGATGAGTCCGGGTGGCCCCTGGCAAAGGCTGCGTTGTTGTCGGTATTTTGGTGATTTATCACACGCAGATACACGATCAATCCCTGTTACTGTGTTCCTCATCCCTGAAGAAACACAGGAAGCAGTCATGTGCCAGCCTGCAATGTTTATTTTACTGCACATTTTTTTTTTGTGGGGGGGGAGTTTGAACAACACACTCCTCCCAGCTCTGCTTATATTTAGTGTGAGGATTAACTCTTACCTGCTGTACTACACATGTTAGTACAACAACCTTAGAGGTTGTCTGCAGACATCTAATACATCTTTTATTCATACGTTAAAGTATGTAAAGTCGCTTTCACATTTACGCAAATCGGCGCTGAAACGATCAGTTGATCAATTAATTACTACATTGACTGCAAATTTATCAGCAACTTTATTTGATAGATGCTTAAGATGTATTGTTTCAGTCATACATAAAGAAAAAAAACACAAAACGTTCACTCTGTCCAGCTTCTTAAATATGTGGATTCTCTGTTTTAAATCACTGTAAATGAAAGAACAGTTAATGTTCTTGAACCCTTTTTAATGAGATCTAGGTTACCTCTAAAAGGGAAGACAAACTCCTCCTCCGAGCACATATTTGGGCCGACGCTTGTTAAGAGATTTGATACCTGAGGGTACTGCATGATTGACAGAACAATCTGATAAATAAAAATTAAGCAATTGCAACATGAAAATAATGATTAGTTGCAGCCTGATTCACAAAAGGTTTTTTTATTGTAATGGGCCATAAACACAGTATTAAAACGACCCCAGCATGTTTTTTTCCGTGTGTCTGTTTACTCAAACCCCCTTTATTCAACAACCTTCCTCTTAGTCACCTTTTCCCTCCAGTGTTCTCCACTTAAAGCCTCTTTGTGAAAGGCTAAACTTAACGTAGTGAGGATGGAAAAAGAAAAACAAGGGGCTATAATTGGACGAGGGAACATTTTCGACAATCTATAGGGAATTCGGGAGACCCCTTTTTTCCCCTCTCTTCAGTGTTTTGAGCAGTGAGTCATCAGGAAACCCCACCCACACATGCCCACACATGCTTTCCAGACTATGTGTGTGGTTACATAGTAACATGCAGTATGGATCAACGGACACTACATGTCAGAGGTATGAATAGTACCACAGGAAATTAACGAGGTGATGTATAGTATCACAAGAAGTGAGCGAGGTGATGAAAAGTACCACAGGAAATTAATGAGGTGATGAATTGTTTGTAAGCATAGCAGCCTTTTGCAGAGAGAAACCTCACAGGTGAATTGAGTGAGATGCCGCCCCCCCCACAGCCTCAGCAGATGTGCCCATGTGCAAAGCGCTGAACCCCTGACCGCTGCAGGGGAGCTGCTCCGTGGTAAACAGCACAGAGCTGCAGCTGTAGCGGGCAGCTCCCAGGTGTCGGTGTGTGCATGTAGGCATCTCAATCCCTGGAAGCTACTCAGCCTTTTTCATGCAGGTGCTATAAATGGAGGGAAATGTGAGTCAACTTTCTCTTTAAAATATAGGAAAATAAAAAAATCTCTCCTCACCAACCCTACAGATAAAACTGGTTTTATATGCCTAGGGTTTGAAATATTCATATCTGTGATTTATGCCACCGCCCCAGTAAATTGTAGGTGAATTCAATTACATTTTTGGTGTTAAAAAAACAACAAAAGAACCAGGAACATCTCTTCTTTTACTTTGAAAAACCCCCCCCAGAGTATTCTATTCTACTAGTCGCTATGAAAACTGTTGAAGCAGAGGTCTGTGAATTACCAAGAATAATGGGGATGTTGTTTCCTGTGAGAGATGTTAAATCAAATTAAAAATTAAACTAATTTGCCATCCACCGTAATTTATATGGGGATGGCAGCAGAGATCTCAGAAGTTATTGCCTCAAAGGCTGCAAATAAATCTGTATAGGTAGATCATGCCAGAGGGGAGGAAGCAGATTTATTCAGTATTTTAACTTGGATGAAATACTACTTTAAACGGGTTCCTGTGCAGCCTCGTTCAGGACAGACTGTGTGGACTACGTTGACCCTCAGTAGCGAGGGCATGGATTTGGTTTGCAAAGTTGGATAAACGGGGGAGGCTGCTCCGATAGCACAAGGCTTAGATGATGGAGCTGTGCTGAAGTGGCCCTCTAAATATTCAGCACACAGATTTAGATTCTGCTGTAGTAGTTTTAGAAATCTAGAGTCCAGTAAAATACTGCTCCTGCTTAATCCATAGGAATTGTACACAAAAATATGTTTTTTCTTATTTTCAAATTAGGAATTGCTTTAAAATTGCTAAATATATAATTCAAATTTAGGTTTTGTTTTTGTGCTGATATACTACTTGGAATCGGTCTTGCTAACGTCTCATAAAGTCCCTTTTTTTGGCCATGTGGCTCCAGTAATTCGGCTGCCATATCTCATTATGGGTTAGATTTTCCCAAAGGAGTGTACAATAAAGGCGCACCCTCTCAGTCTGGAGATATTTTCAAAATCTGCCCAGTAAAAGTCTACACCTTTTTTCTTTTTAGTTTTATTCCGTAGCGTCCACAGCGTGGTAGAAAACGGCATACTAGCAGGCCTGACGACGAGGCCTTGGTTACCGCGGCAACGGCATAGCAAAACAGTGAGGAGGGGGTGGGGGGCTTTTCTCTCTCTTTCACTCCACGAGGCGGGGTTCGTTTCTCGTTACTGGGGTGGACAAAGATAGCTGTGAGTCATCCTTGAGGCCCGGGAGCCGAGCCAACACATTCCTCCTCCTCAGATTTCTCGTCTCTATTATTCCCCCTCTTTCTCTTTTTCTTTTTGCCTCTTTTCTTTTCTCGCATTTCCATTTCACACCCCACCTCCCCCCCCACCCCCCACCCACCAGCCTCTCCTCTCCTCCTCCCCCCCCCCATATCACACTGTCTCTGTCCAATGGCTCCCATTTTGTCTTTGTGCCTCTAAATGTGTCATTTACTCTTTTTGCTCTGTAACAAAATGCCTTTCAAAGCTCTAATTTAGTTTAGTTGCTTTTAAAAGGCTGGAATGATGTGTAAACCTTTATTATTTTTCAGTGATATAAATTTATTTCACAAGTGCAGACATTTGTGTGTGGGAGGAAAGAAGACAAGCGGTCTACGCTTGGAAAATAAAAATAAAGCTTGCGGATGTTACACTTCATTTTCTGTTTTTAATTCAGAGCAGAATGTCGACTGCACAGCGCTGCCCTTTCGGTACAAAGGTCTTTCTCAGTTTGCATGCTTAGAAACAACTCCGCCGCCCGCCTTGTTTTACTTGCCACAGATTTCCCTTATCTTGATGAAACAGGCTGGTATTTATTTGGGCTTTATTTTCCTAATTTCCCAAACGTAATCTGCATGTGTTTGCTCATCTGTTGGCTCGCAGCCATCCTCAGTACCACACTTGTTAGTCTCATGCTGACTGTGTATTGTTTTGTAAATATTAATAGTGTGATTCTTAGGAAATAAGACTCCTCACATGTGTTCTGAGCGCCGGCTGTGAGGCTTTGATGCAACGCAATGTAAACACGAAGTCAGAGGATATTTATGCTGGGGCTCTCTAATTACACACTTCATACTGGATTATATAAACAGGTAGTCCAAAGCAAATGCCTCACACACACACACACAACCTGCACTGGATTAGGAAAACCGTATATAAGAATAACATTTGAGCACGAACATACATGTACTGTATGGACACACATGCATATATACAGTACGCAGATGCTCTTGAAACACAAGGTGGTCCACACAGTTTTTGCAGCCAACACTCCCACACAGTGCAGAACAGACTCAAACATGCACAAATACACCCACATATACACATGCACTTAAGAGAAATACAAACACACACACTGACAAGGCTTTCCAACATCATTCGGTTGCATTCAGATGCCACTCACTGTTTCTAAGCCGACATGCAGGAGCAGCATCCTGGAGGTGCAAGAAGCAAAGACGACATGTTTAAGTATATTACAGACCATAATACCAATCTGTGCTGCATACTTTTAACTGAAGCCAATGGTCGTCGTTGTGATGTTTTTGCACTGTCCTCATCTGCTTCTTTTTGTTTACAGATGATTTTTGTTAGGAAAGTGAATCCATAACATTTAAATTCTCTCTGGTCATTTTATCAACATGTATTTACAGTTTGATCAGTTTAGATATTTGCGATCATGGGTGGATGTTGTCTCCCAGGAGCATCGAGGCTAAGTGGTCCTAAACTAATACCTGGAAATTAAGATTTTTACATTTTTTTATTCATTAAAATAAAGAAAATGGTGGCTTCACATGTGGCCCATAATTGCCCTTAATCTGTATTGAATTCAGAGATCTTACAGTCCCTTACAGTCTCTTGTTTGGTCAGAACATTTATTTTGTTATTTGCTGGTCAGTTGATTCTAAACTGTTGTTGCTATTTTTGGAAAAATAAAATGCATTTTAGATTTTCCACTGATTTGAAAAATAGGAAAACTCAACCGATTAGTACAACAATGCTGTTAAGCACTATTTGGTTGACAAACAAAAATGCATGGTTCCTAGCTGCATTTAGAAAATCTCTGAAGAAGTGGTTGTTGTGACAGCTTATGGCAGTTAACTATTAGATAAGATAAGATAAGATAATCCTTTATTAGTCCCGCAGCGGGGAAATTTGCAGGCTTACAGCAGCATAGAGTAAAGTGCACACAAGAGACATAGTAGAAGAAAGACAAGATAAAAATAAAAAATGAAAAATAAAAAACAAGTATTATAAATAAGCAATAAAAAACAGTAGAAAATCAACAATAACTGAAATATTATATTTACAGACAGAAACAAACTATTTTAACTATTATTGCACAGTGTAATGTATTGCACAGGTTTTTATTGTCATGTTATTATTGTCATGTGGTCATGTGGTCTGCTGGGAGCAGAGCTGGTTGTGCAGTCTGACAGCAGCAGGAAGGAAGGACCTGCGGTACCTCTCCTTCACACACCGGGGGTGAAGCAGCCGGTGGCTGAAGGAGCTGCACAGAGCTGCCAGGGTGTCCTGCATGGGGTGGGAGGTGTTGTTCATCAGGGATGCATTTGAAATTGAAATATTGAATTTGAAATGTGTTTTATCAAACTTACAATTGCATTTTTTTTTATTGAACTCATAATAGTATAATTATTTCAGTAATTATTCATGACTGAAGTTTTTCATTCATTCATTTTTTTAACATGTCACTTAGCCCCTGCTATACTCCAACGTACCTCTAGGGGCACTAGTCCAGCGATTAAAGGAACACTGCTCTGAGCTACTTCCGGTGTCCAGTGTTTGCAGGCTGGCCAGCTGATCTTTTCTATTTTTTTGCAGAACCTCGCATAACTCCTTGATAAAAGCCTGAGAAGCCATTAAATGTGATTTGGGAATTGGACCATAAGTACACTACCAAAATATGAAACATCTGATATAAAGACACACTATAAAGAGTTGCTCCCAAGCACTAATGGCAGTAATACTAATAACTACACTGGTACCCAGAGGATTTTCTATCATCCATTCTTTACATAAAGGTCAGAGGTCACTATATATGCACAACAGAACCAAAATGTCCTAACTCATTATTCTCTACCTCCTGCTGTACATAAATGTCATGGGGATTTTTTAAATATTTGTTAGCGTGCTAGCAGCGTGGCTGTAGGGATGGCAGTGTATGGCTGTTAGTCGGTCCTGACTAAAATATTTCAGACAACTTTCAGATGGAGTGCGACTAAATCGTGCACTGAGAGGAAGAAGTCTCATGACTCTGGTGATCATCTGACTTTTCCTCTAGCACCACATGAGGATGAGAGTTTTAAGTGAATTGTATCAAAAAATATAGGATGTAATGCCATGAAACATCAGGATGAGTTGTAACAATGAAGGTTTTCATTTAGCGCCATCATCAGATAGACATTTTAATTAGTTTAATAATTACGTTTTTGACAAAATATCGGCAAAATGAATGGCATACCCATCTGCCACAGCTGAACTTTTTGTTTTGGGCTAATTAGCAAACGTTAGCATGCTAACACACTAAACCAAGATGTCCAACATAAACATTATACCTGCTTAATGTCAGGATTGTTAGCATTTAGGTCAAAGCGCCACTGTCATTTATCATCTATTAGATGACATCTATTTTACTTTAAATGGGACTATAATTTACTAAATTTACATCATGCTGTGTTGAAGAAGACTTGACACTGGCGATTGAGACCATAAACTCATGTTTACAATGCTTTTATGAGGTAATAAATCAAGTGAGAAGTAGGGTCATTTTCTCATAGACTGAGTTATTTTTGCAATCTGAGGAGTCGCCCCCTGGTGGCCAGAAAAGAGTGCAGGTTTAAGGCAATTCTTCATTGGCTTCACTTTTCTGAACCGGAGGTTGCCTCCTGTTTACAATGCATGCCATTCTGCTGGAGCCCTGTCGGTCTTGCTGTCCTTTTTGTGTATGAAGAGAGTACAAACAGTAGAGCAGCTATTCAGTATACCAAACCCACTCCTGTCCACTGATTCACTGCTAGAGCTGTTCCACCGGGCCCATTAGCACTAATGAGCTCACAGCAGCCTACTCCACACACACAACAATCACACTGTTAAAATGTCTCTAAAAAGACTAACGTCTAGACAAAAAGACGTATAGATTCAAGTAATGTTTACCTCAAGTTGTAAACGACTGTGCGTACACATCACTGATGTGATTTCCACTTTACAGCCCATTCAAGTAAAAACAAAACACCTCTTTGTCTCCGAGCTGTTTTGGTTGATTTGGGTTTATTCTTACAGTCCATAATATTCTAATGAGCAGCATTGTTGTGAATTTAAAATGTTCCACAATATCAGCAGCCTTGGAAAATGAGTTTTCCTCACACCTATAGAGTTAAAGAAGCTTTGGCCCAGCCAGAGTAGGTTAAACTATTTTACAGACACACCAAAATAATGGTCATTGAAACATTTAAAAAGCAGTAACACCTGGCAAACATTTAAAAAGCAGTAACACCTGGCAGGTGAAGAGAGCAGTAACAACAAGTCTCATTTTACCCCAGTTACTAATCAGCCTGTCTTGTAGGCGTCTTAACACTGGCTTATATGTTCATGTGTCACTGTAGGCTTAAGTCTTTGTAGGTACCTTAAGAGTTGAGGGTATGTTTCTGTAGGTGTTTTACTGTGTATGGTGAGTACTCGTACACCTGGGTCGTAAAAAAGAGCGACATTCTTGAGTCTCTTAACGAGTATGTTGACTGGGGAAAAAATCTTCCCTAGCTCTGCGATCTACTCAGACTAACTGCAAAATACCAAAGTGGCCGTAAAGTTGAATGAACACTTCTGTTTCAACAAAACAACTTGTACAACCAGCTGTTAAGTGGTAGAGGACTGCCTTTTAACTACTAGAGAAGACATGTTTATATAGGAATTGGTGTATTGTTGCAAAAAAAAAAAGAAGAAATATATGAACATCTGGTCTTAACATCTGGTTATTTAAACTTGGTCAAGGCCTCTGGAAAAGGTCATTGTAGAATATATAGACTTTAGTTGCTAGTTTATTAGGTACACCAAGCAAAAACAACTTCAGTGTAGTACAATGAGGGTAAACAAGTTATTTATAAAACACTTGTGTACCACATACAAGTCAACAGCACCACAAACTACAGCTTCCAACATCAAACATTTAGGGAATGTTTAGATACTGTGTGTGTGTGTGTGTGTGTGTGTGTGTGTGTGTGTGTGTGTGTGTGTGTGTGTGTGTGTGTGTGTGTGTGTGTGTGTGTGTGTGTGTGTGTGTGTGTGTGTGTGTGTGTGTGTGTGTGTGTGTGTGTGTGATGGTTATTTGATTCAGACCCACTCAAACACTGAGTTATGCTTCTTTCTTTTTTTTTTTTTTTCTTTTTTTTAAAAATCTGAACAATGAGCAGTCTGACTCTTTTATATAATTACCGATTCAAGTTCTCTAAGCTTGATTGTACATCTGTAAAGCATCATGGATATGTTCTCTCTGGATTTAATTTTAGCTTTTTTTTTTTTTTTTTTTGCTGGACATGAAAGACTCATACAGCCACAGTGTAGTTCTGCTTTCCTGCCACTTTATCTTCCTCTTTTCAGGAGGCAGACTCGTCTAAACCCATGAATTCCCGTTTCACTTCTGAGGCTTGTGAATGGACTGGATCTTCGTTGTGAATCATTATTCTGCTGTGGAGTAACTTTGCGTGTGTGTGTGTGTGTGTGTGTGTGTGTGTGTGTGTGTGTGTGTGTGTGTGTGTGTGTGTGTGTGTGTGTGTGTGTGTGTGTGTGTGTGTGTGTGTGTGTGTGTGTGTGTGTGTGTGTGTGTGTGTGTGTGTGTGTGTGTGTGTGTGTGTGTGTGTTGCCGTCCGTGGCTTTCCTCACACTCGGCTGCCAGAGACTGGAGGACTCCGAGGTCTGTGTGAGCAGCCTGGAAGCCATCTCCCCCAGCAGATGGCCGTTATTAGTGACAATAAAGACCAGCCTACAGGGCCAAATAGAATAACAGGGAGCTCATTTCCTTCTTGACTCTGCATGACCCACCTATACTGCTAACAATCTCTCTCCTCTCTGATCTCTCTCTATCTTCTCTTGGGTTTGTATTGTTTTTCCATGGCTGTATCCAAGTTTTTTTTCTTTCCAAACCAAGAACTCTAAATTGGTTCCTGAAGTGATGTTAGAGGAGAGGCGGAGCACATGCGCAACAAACGTGAATTCTCTCAATTCAAAGCTGGTTCCCTTGATATAGAGTTTAATGGGCTCTTATTTAGTACAGAGGGCTAATGAGAGTACGTTGATGTGTTGGCCAAAGTTCAGTCCATGTCAACAGTGGACAACTGCTGCGCTCTCTGCACTGCACAATGGTGGTTTGTGTCGTCCGCAGTGTCTGTCGCTGCAGCCCAGTTGTCCAGTGCTTATCAAGTTTCACTTTAAGTAGGTATACAGGAACATTAGTATTCATATTAACTCAGCAAACTTGACACCTAATGGGAGCTAAAAGTAAATCATGACTCAGAGTTTACCGGGGGAAGAGAATAGACTATATCAGAAAACAGAAAATGACTTTTATTCCATTAATCACATGTGAAAACAGGCAGAGTTGTATTATGATTTGATTTGATTTATTTATATGGT
Source organism: Anoplopoma fimbria (assembly GCF_027596085.1). Lineage (NCBI taxonomy): Eukaryota > Metazoa > Chordata > Actinopteri > Perciformes > Anoplopomatidae > Anoplopoma > Anoplopoma fimbria. The sequence goes on along the minus strand of NC_072468.1, from coordinate 22,382,076 downwards.
ATCTTTTGAAACACAGAAGTAGTTTAAAATGATTAACATAAAGCAATATTAAAAAGCACAACAGAGTGAGAGGTGGGTAATCTTGGGTTCAATGCCACATAGCAACATTTATCAGCTAGAGTTTCTAAAGCAACATGAGGAGACTTACACATCTCTAAAGGCGCCATGATTTTTTTGCATTTAAGGGACAACACACTGACGTCCACATCTTGTCTGTCTCGTGTCTTTACAGGAATGGTAAGAAGGAGTCTGACCTGGAGGCGGCTCTGATCCGGCTGAGGGACCTGGAGGCCCTGCTGAACTCTAAAGATGCCGCCCTATCCACTGCCATCGGGGAGAAGCGGACCATGGAGGCTGAGTTGAAGGAGCTCAAGGCCCAGCTGGCCAAGGTAAAAACGCCTTTATTGGAACCAAAGTCTAACGTGTTTTTTGGTTGGCAGGACGGGCAGCTTTAATGGCTCAGAGCAAATACAAACTCATTCAATTCAGAAAGCATGGAAAAATGACATAAATGAATGTTGATTTATAACTGCTGTGGCACAGTCAGCATAATATCAGGATGATTTCAGCCTTTTGAGGACGTCTTTCCCGTTACACATCACTCCAAACTGTAAACAGAAAACAAGTTTTCTCCTGCATTGATTGAGGTAAAAAAAAATAAAAATAATTAAAATTCCTCGTTTTCCACCTGTCAGAAAGAGAGCAGTCAGTAGTTGAGTGCAGAGCTGCAGTGACCGACATCTGTAATGAAGCCGCAGGAAGTAGTACTTTTATGTAAACCCTCCAGGCAGTTGATTATGAATGAGGACAAGGTGGTGAGGCAGACAAGGTTGCATGCTCTGCTGTTTGTTTTATCAATGAAGTTTGCTTTAGGGCTGATGTAGATACAGTTGTGGTGCTGCTCCACCTACTGGCCACACTCAGGAATGTAAACAAAGCCTGGGCGGATTACCCCTTGAGCTGGGTTAGATTTATTTTTTATTTTTTCTCTTCCCAGTTGGAAGGCAGCCTAGCCGATACCAAGAGGCAGCTGCAGGATGAGATGCTGAGGAGAGTGGACGCCGAGAACCGCCTGCAGACCATAAAGGAGGAGCTGGAGTTCCAGAAGAACATCTACAACGAGGTTCCCACTCTTCACCTGATCTCTTCTATTTTTATTCAGCTTACCAAGTCATCTGTGCTACTTTTCATCTTTACCACAGGATATTGATTCCCTTCCAACATCCTGCTTGTTTGTTTTGCATTCCTCCTTCAGATATGTCTCTCCTTTCTGATTCTGACCTCTCCTTTATTTTATTCCAAGTCAAAATATATACAAACTGTGTTTAAATGCTTGGATTTATATTATCGCCATGATTAAGTCACTTTTCACAATGCTCTGCTTGTAGTCATGTTCTGACCAAAACCGGCAACAGATGTGTCTTTTACAAATTTAAACATAATGATTAGGAGTTTCTTAAATGTCACCAGGGAAATAGATTTCTCTGCTGTAGCTCTGTTCTTGTAAACAAGTAATTACTGCACAGCGACTGACTAATCAATCCAATTAAGTTCATTGACCATAACAGGATTCTACAGGTCTTTTAATTCGTTTTTATTGCCTGGAAAAACAACAACAAATGTCAATACAAATTACTCTTTTTGTAGTCTAATAAAGAGTTGAGGAAGTCAGATCAGCTTCTAATCAACACAATTCCAAATTGGATTAGTCCCAAGAATCCAAAAAAACTAAAAGTAAGTGCTCTTGAGACTGATATCCATCTCTGTCGGTCTGTAGGAGCGGCGTGAGGCCCGGAGTCGCAAGGAATTTAGCATGGAGGAGACATCCAACACGCGGCAGCGGGACTTTGAGAGCAAGCTGGCCGAAGCCTTGATCGAGATGAGAGCCCAACAGGAGGAGCAGGTCCGCCTCTACAAGGAGGAGGTGGAGAGGACCTACAACTCCAAGGTACGTCAGCAGACGCAGCTCTGTCGCCACCTAGAGTCGCAGTAGAAAGTAGTTGTCTAAGTTATAGTTCAGCTTTGTGTGTTGGTGTTTTGCATTAGCGTATGGCTTTAATGAGTTGGAATAGTCCAACATCCACAGTTCAGGTAATACATATTGATTAACTCATCAGTGTGTAAAATCCTTATTTACTTTGCCTCTTGCCTTTTATCTTCATACAGAGGGGGATTAATTTAACAGCCATAGTCAGTGTGTTGTGGGGGAAATGTGGATAAACACAACAGAAGTTTTTTGGCATTGGAATTTACTTGTAAATAAAACCACAGCTTAACTTTTCTTTGTTTTACTAGACCCCTTTAGAAAATCTATTCAAGAGGCTAAAGTGCTATTTCTTTGTGGTGTTTCTTTTTTCAAATGTGGAAAATATTGTATTCCTTTATATAATGACAGTCCCCTGAATGACAGTAAACACAACTCTTGGTTAATAATCTTTATTTCTAACAGCTCAGTTTTTGCCAGTTTGTTCAGTGCAGGACGCAGGGCGGCTGTGGCTCAGGGTGTAGAGCGGGTCGTCCTCTAATCACAAGGTTTAAAGGTTTTTATTGCAATTGTCAGACACTGAACCCAAAGTTCCCCCCCATAGGCCCTTCAAAGCAAACCCTTGCCCCTAAATGCTTAGGATTTGTAAAATGCGTATATATATATATATATATATATATATATATGTGAGGATTACATCTTTTTTTAAGCCGTGGCTGATAGACTGTGTCTTCTCTCTGTCTGTCAGCTGGAGAACGCTCGTCATTCAGCTGACAGCAACAGCCACATGGTGGGAGCCGCTCACGAAGAGCTGCAGCAGACCCGCATGAGAGTGGAGGGCATGTCCAGCCAGCTCAGCTTGCTGCAGAAACAGGTACACACACACACACACACACACACACACACACACACACACACACACACACACACACACACACACACACACACACACACAGTCTGTGGTTTGTTATCGGTCTGCTGGTTTTACTGGCCACGCTGCTTGCCGGCTGACTGAGCATCATTGATTCATTTATTGTTAAGCTTCACCTCGCTCATCAATCAGACTTAGTGATTGTACTGTTACAAGTTGTGTACAGACTGCTTAATTGGTCTTAACTGACTAACCTTTGCATGCGCGTTCCCTTTAATCAGCTGGCAGCGAGCGAGTCCAAGGTGCGGGAGCTGGAGGAGGCTATGTCAAGGGAGCGAGACATGATGCGGCGGCGGATGGAGGATAAAGAGCGGGAGATGGCCAATATCCGGGCTCGGATGCAGCAGCAGCTGGACGAGTACCAGGAGCTGCTGGACATCAAACTGGCCCTGGACATGGAGATTAGTGCGTACAGGAAGCTGCTGGAGGGAGAGGAGGAGAGGTGAGGTTAAAGCTAAACCATTGAAAAACATACTCCTCCGCACATACATTCCTGTCCGCCTTACTTTCAATAAAGGAAAATCTCATGGCTACAGCATACGATGGTATTTTAGACTTTAAGGTGCTCGTAACTTTGTTGCAGAAGTTTGGGGAAGATTCCCCGTGAACAAAGCCAGGGCCATAAAGAAATGTTTTTGGTGTTATGTTTTGGTGTTGAAGTACCTGACTGCCACACACAGAGCCCTGACCTCAACCCCATCACCCACTGTGAGCTTCATCACCCAACATCATCCGACCTCAGTGGGATCAAATCTCTGAAGCCAGTTTCAAAAAAATCTGGTGGAAGGCTTGAAACCAGAAGGCTGGATGCGCTTCTATCAACAGATGATTTTCAGAATGATTTTGCAATCAAATTGTCCCCAACCACATACGGACATAATGTTCAAGTTCTACTCTGATTTGACGGATGGAAAGAGAGTAACGTATATGTAAAAAATAAGAAACCCCTGTAACATTTTCACTGTTTGCTAACCCTGTTTTATGGGGCGTTCGTGAAAAAAAAACAAAAAACAGAAAGGCATACTTTTCCATTACCTCTTTTTTTTTTAGCAGGTTTCCCCTTCTTTAAAATTCTCCTGAAGAACCTAACACAACAACAAGATATGTTTTTTTCTTTGCTAAATCCATGAAACTATAAAGAATACTCTTTCTCTCTACTGCAGCCCCATCTGAGCAGCATTTCCCAAGTTTGTAACACTTTTTTTTTTTTTTTTTTTTATGTATTAAACCTAATTGTTTAACAGCGTATGTCGGCTAAGTATACCTGCTCTTTTACAGCAACACCCTGTTATCAGTGAAGCAAGGTTTTTTTTTTACAGTAGCTGCTGTATGGGTTCAAGTGTCATGAGCAGGAAGAGATATATATATAAAAAAAAAGAAGCACTTTACCGACCGTGAGACTGTATGTTACATGTCACTGCTTCACTAAATCTATAATCTTCTTCTTCTTCTCTCCTTCCTCAGGCTGCATATGTCACCCGGCTCTACACCCGGCACCAAGGTCACAGTGACGAAGACCTCCGGCTCCAGCCACGGCCACACCAGCCGCCTCGTCCAGTCCTCTGGCTCAGGTCACAGCCACACCAGCCGCCTCCTCCACGGCACCGGCACTGGCACCGCCACCGCCACCGCCACCAGCAGCCGCAACTCCTCCGGCACAGCCACCACCAAGAAGCGCCGCCTCAATGACAACGACAGCGATACGTCCAGCATGGTGGGCGGCACTGTGACCAAGACTCGCATTAGTCAGCAAGCCTCAGCCAGCGGCCGCATCACAGTGGACGAGGTCGACCTGGAGGGCAAATTCATCCGTCTGAGCAACAAGGCTGATGAGGTGAGTCCATCTGTCAGGTGGCTTTTCAAACCCTTTTAACCTGGTTAAAGGTGATTTCACAGCACTGATAGTGCAAAAGGTTGTTAAAGATTTAATATTGACTGTCCTGTTTACATAATAATACCTAACTAGCCTTTTATGATTATTTCATTGTATGGTTAAAAGTATCCTTCAGGTATTACTTTTGACGTCAGAGTCTATATTCTAAGAAGGGTAGGCGTAATTATCCGTTGAATCAGCTTTCACCTTTTTAGTCTTCAAAAAAATGTAAAAGCCAAGGTAAATTTAGCTTTTGTTTTCTTTATTTTTTCTCCCATCCTCCATCTCTCTCTTACCATTTCTCTCATGCAGGACCAATCTCTGGGTAACTGGCAGGTGAAGAGACAAATAGGAAGCTCCACTCCCATCATCTACAAGTTTCCCCACAAGTTCACTCTGAAGGCCGGAGCAAATGTCACTGTAAGTTTTCTAGATTTGTCTTTGTTGATCTATTCATTGTTAATTTGACTATTGTTTCCCTACACATAAAACTACTTAATAAGCATACTATTTTACTAGATTACTACTGACTATTTTACTAAAAAAATAAATAAAAAAGGAAAACCATAGCTTATTTTTAATCACTTGTAAGGGCCTGTTGTCTCTATGCCCACTGTGCAACTTTATTGTTTGAACTGTTTTATGTCACTGGTTGACTGTATTTTTTTTAGAAGAAAACTCCACTGAACACCTATTTTTATTCTATTATTTTGTATACGTGTCATGAGCAGTAAACTTATTAAAAATTCACAATCTCTTGCTAACCTCTGACCTTTGAATCTTTGCAGATCTGGGCTGCTTCCGGCGGTGGAACCCACAACCCCCCCTCCGACCTGGTGTGGAAGCACCAGATTTCCTGGGGAACCGGCGACCTCCTGCAGACCTCCCTCATCAGCGCCAACGGAGAGGTCTGGCTTCACCCGTATTTATTTGAGCTCGTCTTATATTTATGTTCCTTTCTTTAACTGCAATTACTAAATCATTTTTTATCACTTTATCAGGAAATGGCCATGAGGAAAGTGACACGTACCCTGTTCCGTGATGATGAAGACGATGTAAGTACCTCCTCTGTTGGTTGAACTCCTGTAGCGTTTCCCAGTTGAGCAGCCGTGTGCAGTAGCTCACCGCGTTGTGTGTCGCCCACCCTGCAGGGAGCTCACAGCACGAGTGATGGAGACAACGAGTACAACCTCCGGAGCCGCACGGTGATCTGCAACTCCTGCGGGCAGACGTCGGACCGCTCAAGCTGCGGGGGTCTACCTGAGGGCATCGTGGGACTACACTCTTTCATGGGGACCAACGAGCCCAGAAAGGTACTAGACAGTTATGTGTCACAACATGAACATAAATTACACAGCATCGCAAATAAATGTTATTTCAAAATAATTCATCACTGGTTAAAACAGTTTTGTATTTCACCAATAAACTCTAGAAGAATAGAAATATTTGAACTGAGTTTTGTTGTAAGACCTCTGCAGTTAATTTCATATCAAATGCAGTTAAACTTGCAATTAACAAAACACTAGAGACCATCTTGTGATGGTAGCGACACCAAATAGATTTTTGATTTAGCTTTCGGGTCACAAAAATCATTCTTCAGAGATATAAACACCTGGCAAACAATTCAAAGCCTCTTCTGTGGTCGTTCCTGCTACAGTAGGTGTCTCCAGGACTGCGTTTGACTATGATGACTCACACACATTGACTCACAAGGTGAAAACGGTGTCGTGGCTGGTAAAAATCGTGTGTCACCATCTAATCCTAGAATGCTGATGCTTCCTCCGTCTTTGTAAGACAACAAGAACGCCTGCAGAGAAGCATTACAGTTTAAAGTCACAGGAAAACTTTATTTAACTTGATATGTTGGACAACATGTGATGGTACTGAAAACCTCAAATACAGACTAAAAGTGACTTTGTTTTGACTCAAGCAGTTATGGCTGTTTCACTCAAATGTGAATCAAATCAATGAAGGGAGTGGAAACAACAAAGCCAAGTTGCATAGGTTGCTATAGCAATGGACAAACAACATAGCGCATATATATATATATATATATATATATATATATATATATATTCAAAGGAAAGTGTGCATTTAGAGTAACATTTAGGGCGATCTATTGGCAGAAATGGAATATAATATTAATAAGTAGGTTTTCTTTAGTATATAATGAGCCGTTTATATCTACATACAGAGCAGGTCCATCCATGTTTCTACAGTAGCCCAGAATGGACAAACCAAACATTGGCTCACGTTTTCTCCTCAGCTACTAGTTCTCCTACACACTGAACCTTTGACAGAGGAATCCCACAGCCATAAACTCTATAAGTGTTTACTGAGACCCCAAGAACCAGAACTGTAAACACCACAGAACAGCTTTCACTGAGTTCAACCAATCAACAAAGCAAATGTGAAGTTTAGAAAGTATCAATACACCGGCCTCACACACACCAAACGACTAAAATGACAAAACAAGCTCCATATTTAACTCTGCATGGAACATATTTGTGGCAGAGAAAGAGAGGGAGATGTTAATGATGCAGACGAGCTGTTTAACGTCACATTTGTACATATAGCGTATGAAACGTATGAAAACCCCTCCTGTTGCTCTGCCATACAAAATTCCAATGACAGTATGACATAATTAACACTTATTTAGCTAGAAATGTTTAGTTTCTTGTCCCACAATAACACACAGGTGCTCCAGATGTTTTATCAAGTTCTTTGAGAGGTTTGCACTATTGGATGATATCCATCATTGTTGCAGTAAACTTTGGTAGCTTCTTTTTTGCTTTGATTGGCTTTGAAGTCACCATCTGATGTTTCATTTCCTGTCCTTCATCTTGTGTTTGATTTTTAAATACCAGGACAAACAAACAGTGGAAAAGGATGTTTGGAATATCTCTTGATTGCTTGGTGAAATTAAATCTGTTATCCTGAAACGACCACTGCTCAGTTTACTGTAAATTAAATAGAACAGCTGTTCCAAAAATAATATTTTTCTTTCTTGCTTATAGATCTTGCTTACAAAACATATTTTCATCATTAAACTAGTTTATTTGTTGGTTTCCCTTTTTATATTTCCCTTTTCTCCACATTTAATGCTGCAATGTGTCACTTCCTCCTTCAGGGCCGTGGCAAGCCGGAGAACTGCTCCGTCATGTAAAAACCAGACCGCACCTCACCTGAACCAACACCTCCTGCAGCCTACAAAGGACAATACTCATTTTCCAATGTTTGGTTGTTAATCTTTACTTTTTTTTATATTACCTAATTTTTTTGTATTCAGATTAATCTGCAGGTTAGAATTGCTTTGAGGTTTTTGGGCGTAAAGGGCACAGGATTTTCATATTTAGCTTTTTTGAGTTTTATATTCAAGTTATGTTATTGCATGTGTGCTGTGCTAATGCTTGTCCTGCTCTTCTTGCACACTCTTTTTTTCTCTCTCTCTCACACACACACACACACACACACACACACACACACACACACACACACACACACACACACACACACAGCTCCATTGACCAGTGCTTGTGCTTCGAGCCGAAGTTTCACATTTAATGGCCATGCTGTCAACACTCAACACGCACAGCTAGTGAACCCCTTCAGGAATACGCCTCCACAGCCACACAGACAGGAGAATTAGTCCTGTGGGGTTTGTCAATCATGTTTATCGTCCATCAAATTGATCGAATCTTTATTTAAGATGTTGTTGATGTTTACAATCTAAATATCAGTATTGTGCTGTATGCCACAGGGAAAATGCATGTAGTTTTTGTTTTGATAAAGTATGCTGTAAAAGAAAGCCAAAGTTCTTTAAGCTCAGGATGTTCAGCAGATTATATTTTTTCACCTTTTAGCCTTAGACAAACATGTCTTAGTACATATTTTTTATGTGGATTTAGATCATAGATGGGCTGCTATGGTGCACACGGAGAAAATAATTATATGAGATGAATATATTTTTTTCTGTAATTCACAGCTTCGGGCCAGAGAGATGTATTTGGTAATGAACGTGTATGAAAATAGGGAATTATTGTTTACTGGATATGTTGAATGTTATAAAATCTCAGTTGGACATTCAAATGTGTTGCTTAATAAGTAACTCCAAAGGTGTTTTGTCATGATGATGGGAAAATGTAGGATTTGTGTTCTACCTGGAGAAATATCAGAAATAAGTACTATGTTTTGAATCTCTACTGGTGCCGCACATAAAGTATATATTTGTAGGAATTTACAGCTTATTCAACCAAATGAACATTTTTCCAATATAGAGCTGGTGCAGCTGTTTACAGAGTGCAATAGTTATTTTTTTGGAAACATTTTAACACGCTTTTTTTACAGACTAAAAAACTAAAACAAATGTGCCTTTAGAGAAAACCACAATCACTGTTCTTTGGGCACTCGCCTCATATCACAGTCTTGTGACTGTCAGCTGTCCAATTTGTGTTGCTCCTAACAAACTGGTCATAAGGGCTTTTTTTTTTTTTCCCTCTTTAAGCTTACTGACTGCAAATCCCCAGGCATGATTTTGGGAAGAGAGATTTTGGGCTTTCTGTACTTTGTAACTTTGGCTTCATGCACTGCTTTTATTGAGGGCCTCGCTAAATATGCACAGTAGGTAGATTTGTACTGTAGTCTGGCAGCTTAAGTCATTTATACTCAAAAGCTCTGCCAACATTTACAGAAAATACTTGATAGCTTTCGATGTTTTTTGTTTGTTTTGTATTGTACTATTTGTGCCACATTAGATTATTTTATTTTTTGCCTTAATGAGATGTCTGATTTTGACACTATGATCCCCAAAGTGCCTTAAAAAGTCTAACAATTGTTAGTTAGAGAAATGACCAGCTTAAAAGATAACAAAGATTTATAATTGACAGACTTGAAATTAAATTGTGAAATATATGCAACTATTAACTGAATAATCCCCCTCAAAACGGATCATTTAAATGGTGTGTTCAGGGTTTTTCAGAGGCCTGTCTGACAGATTATAAAGCAGAGAAACTACTTCCTGTACTAAACTTCTTGTAGACAGCTCTTTAACATTTATATGCAATGTTGGTTCAAGTTAATGAAGAAATCAATACACTAACATAGTCAGAATTTACGGGACAAAAAGTCTTGAAAGGCCTTCGTGAAATCGTGAACCCTCTTAAAGTCTAGATTGAGGCCTCAGGAATCTTTTGAAGGACTTGAGGATTCAAAATTTTACTGAATGGGATTTCTTGTATCGAGCCTTTAATGCCAAAGTTGTAATTTGATTGATGTAGGATTCGTGTCAATCATAATGATGTTAACATTATGAAAAAGCCATTGAGATGATGTAATGAATGGTTGTTGTTCTTCTTTGCTTTTCTAAAATAATTCGGAGTAAAACTCTTTTTTTTTTTTTCCAGTGACTGACTGTTGTTATTATTTTCTCATTGTCATTCAAAACCATTCATGAAAAGTGCAGCCATTTTTTATTTACATTATACACACATGGATCCCATGGTTACATTCAAAAGTATATGTTCATACATAAAAGAAAGCTGAAGCTCAGCACAAAGCTATAGCGTTTAAAGCACAATGTACATTCTCTCTGGTACACAGGGTTTCTTTTTTTCTAATTGAACAATTAACTGATAAAAAAACAAAATGCATTATAGCATTTTCTAAAATCATTTAGAGGCAACACAAGACTTTGGTTGACAAAAAACAATTTGATATGATTAAAGTCTTAACTTAAGTGACCCTTTTTTTAATATATTTTTGGTGAACCGGCCCTTTAAATACCACACAAAGACAAGGGTTGCTTTAGAACTGTGCTCTAACATTCATAACGCTGCTTTGATTTGGCTTGTAATCCCCTGTTTGATGTTGGTTTATTATTCACAACATAATTATGTATCAATTGGTAATCAAATGTGTGCGATCTTGCACACACCGTGAAGATGACAATATATTCATTTCTATATTTACAAAGTTTTCAATAACACAAGCAATAAGTGAGCCACGTTTGTTCAAACAAACAGGGGACACGTGTATTATTGTTTTAGGAGACTGTGATATGATATATCACTAAAAATGCTGTTACTCTTTAGCACTTTAGTGAAACAACCTGGTTTCTCCAAATTACTAAAATCTGAATAACGGAAATAAAAAGAACAATTCTATATACGTGTCTCAGAACAGAGACTGGCAGGATTTTAGCTGTACAAAACAAACAAGTATGTATTTGCGGACATTTCTAAAAAGGTCCTATGACCTTTGTCTCTCTTTCCTTTTTTGAGGATGAAAATATTTATTTTCAATGAGCAAATCAAAAGGAAATCCAGCTATGATAAGTTCATCTAAAGCTGCCTGATAAAAAAAAATTGGATATAAAAAGAAAATGCAAAATACCTACATAAAAAAACACAAAAAATCTGATAAAATGGTCCTTTTGAACATAGCACACCAGCTGATCAGCTGCAGGCAATATGCTTGTGAAACTTCAATTACAGCATGTTTATCTGAGTTCAAAAACATAAACACTCCCCAGTTGCTGCTTTTTAAGCGTGAAGTCTTCTGCTGTGTTTTCCCCCCATGGGAGGTGAATGTAGCTGAAGCCCCGCTGGCCTCGCCACAGTCCCGCCTTCCTCCCAGCAGCCCTCTGGCTCCACAGTCTGGATGACAAGTCTGTCGCGGTGAAGCAAAGTACCACTTAAGCCCACACGGGGACAGTGTTGAGTTGACAGGTGGGGGTGAGGTGATGGTGGTGGTGGTGGTGGTGGTGGTGGTGGTGCATCCACAGTAAACAATAGTTCCTCAGTGGGACAGACGCCTAGACGCTGGTCTGTGGGTGGTCTGCAGCTCTGATTGTCAAGACAAGAGTGTAAAAGTTTGCACAGGCCTGAAATCATCCCCAAAGTGAGGAGGAGGGAGGGAGGTGGGTGGGTGGGGGGGGGGGATGTCACTCTCTCACTGAGGTGTTCTCCTGGGGGAGGGGGGCGGCGGACGGGAGGCAGGTCGTAGTGTCCCGGGATGTGGCTGTTCACGGGGAGGTCGTAGTGGCTCTGGGGGTCCTCGTATGGAGCATTACCGAGGGAACTCTGACGCTCTGAGGGGGGGGGGATGAGAAACACAGTGAGATATACAAACACTATGAGAGGTGCTCATTTTAACCTTTTATTCTAGTACATTTATTCTTTTTAAAAACCATGTCTGCCGCTGATTATTGCTTTTGGGGTTTTAGTCTGAGAGAAAATGTTGACTTTCATTGTCTGAAATGATCAAATTGTCACGTTTCAGCAACCGGCTTCATTATTGTTCTCACTGTTACAGCAGCTTTGCTACATCTGAGTACTTTAGGGTACTGTTAGCGTAATAGTGCATAAACTGGTTAGTTCAATGTTGCAGGGTGGCACAGAGCACTTACTGAAAAATCTATTTTAATGCTTCTAATCCAATCTTGGATCCAGACAAGACTGGTTGGTCTTGAGATTGAGTCATAGTGGTCTAAATCAGTCCTGACTGAAGCTCTAACGAAAGGTCTCGTGTAGAAGCAGTTTATTATCTCATTTTATTACATAGTAAAAGTGGTACAAAGCATGGACTTTGAAGACAAAATAAACCTTTACAGAGTATGTTTTGAGCTTTGTTCTGCATTTTAAAACGAATATCCTCCTTTCTCTTATAAAAACAATTATAAATCGTTTGCTGAACAGACAAATGATATAATTAATGTAATGAAATATAAATCTTTTAATCCATACATATGAATAAAAAGACTATAATGTAGTGAGTAGTACACAGGTTTAAGTGTTTATTAATGTATTTGTCAATAACTACAACTCCTCCTGAGGACATCCATAAGTGTAGGACTGAGCAAGAACCAAGTTTTTCAGCGTTTGTTATTACACAAAATCGTACCCTTTATCAAATTACAGAGGCCAAGCTGCTTTAATATATATGTTTTTCTGCCATTAAACTCAATCTTCTGCTTCCAATAAAGTGAGTGTAAACAGTTATTGACCGAGGGGAGGGAGTGCAATTTTCTCTCACTTTCCCTCACCCAAATTGTTCCAGACCATCAAACGGGTGACATTCTGCTTCGATGGAAGAGAAACACTCATATCAAGTCAATCTTTCCATTGATCTCAGGATTTGTTTCTCACATGTTTCCCATCGTTATCTTTTAGTCTGGCTTCATGTTGATGTATTACTGGTGTCTGGACTAACAGAAGAACATCCTCTCTCTCCTGCTCTTCCTCTTCCCTGTAAACAGTTGTTCATTTATCAGACTTCTGCCTTCCTCCCATCTGTCGGAGCACAAATCCTGCTCTAACGTTTTACCGATCGAAGAAACTTAATGAGTTTTTCACATTATTTTAAGTCTCGGCTTTCTCAGAACGGTCGACAAATGTCTGCACGGTTTTGATTTTGATTATTGATTGAGGATGGAAGGATGACGCATTTATGAATTTGTGTTATGCTGTTCAAAAGGACGGCCCTAATTGACCTGACAGGGTTTAGAGCTGAAACAATAAGTCTATTGATTGATTAGTCCATCAACAGAAAGATATTCAGCAACTACTTTTCAAGCAGAATGACAAACATTCTCTTATTACAGCTTCAACATTGTGAGGATTTGCTATTTTTCATCTTATGTGATTAATTAATTGTCTTATGACGCAGGACTCTTTGTCAGATACAGAATTTAAATTGTTATGGGCATTTCTTTTTTACTATTTTTCTGATATTTCATGAACCAACTGATTCATCGAAAAAATAATAGGCGGATAAATGGAAAAAATGATGGTCGGTGGAGCTCTACAGGAGCGCTATTGTTTATGTTATACATTTGAATCCATCTAATTATAATGAAACTCAGTAATATATGTTTATATTGTTCTTTGGTCAAGTTCCACTTCTTGTCATCACCTTAAAATTATTCCTCTATATATTGAATATCTTGAGTCTTTATTGAGGTAAAAACACAAAAGTCCTCTTACCTTCCTACATGTGATTGGCTCACAATATGGAATATACAATGTGACTCTGGATCTTTCTAACAACCTGAACTTTTTGTTTTAATACTGATGATGTAGAAGTATATTTAATGTGCAAGTCACACAAATAAAGAACACAAAAAACATGAATGTCAAACAGCAGTTTTTATGTAGAAGTGGAATTTGTCAGTTTATTTCTGAAGGAGGCCTAAAGAGACGCTCACCTCTGCGTAAGGTGGCCGTGTTGAATGGCGGCGGGCTGATCTCAGTGTACGCTCGCTCTCTGGGCACGGCGGACTTCATCTCCATGTAGCTGCTCTCTGGGGGGCAGAAGGGCAAACCCGGCAGGTCTTTGATGGTGGCGTAAGGATTCTCGCTGTTCAGAGAGCTGCTGCTCGCCGCCACCGCCGCATCCTTCAGCTCTGTCAGCCACACAGGAAGCAAAGACACGTGACAGTCAGGAACATGTGGCACAACAGCAGGACCAAGGTCAGTCTATAATCTGTACACTTCACAACTAAAGGCAAACTAAATCTTACTTTCAAACATATATTCATGTAATCTTTACATTATTACACCTATAGTTTTATAATGCATCCTCTTGCTGATGTAGTTTTGGTATCCCTGACTTCTCTCTAGTAAGTAATAGAAAAGGAAAAATGGTGAAAATAGGGTGACAAACTACCTTTGTTGTAATATTTTCCGAGGCTGGCACTGTAGCTGTAGCTCCGGTCGATTCCAAAAGCTCCTGTAAGCAATAAAAGACAAATCTGGCATCTTCATTTTCATTTACGGCAAACTAATCAAAGGCAGATAATCCGCTTTGGAAACCTGGAAAATCAATACCAGGTGAGTGCGTGCTGCCAATGCAACTACCACTTACTTTTATGAAGGTCTTATTTTGTTTTTATAGTCTCAAATCAAATGTGCATTGTTGACTAGAATGATTTTCTGTCCAAAAGGAGCTCATGGACGATAAACTTTGGTGAATGAAAGAGAACTTTTCTCCTCAGCTGTTCCCTTCACACTCCTGTAAATTTGTTAAATCTGGGGTTTTTGAACGCCTTTATCATTCAGTTATTGTCACACTGATAGCTGATATTTACTCCTGGTGATCAATGTATTTAAAAGTGATTAATTTTGTATTAAATAGAAACAAATTCAGGGAGATAAAACAGAGACCCCTATAGAACACTAATAATGAGGAAATCATTTTTAGCAGAAGGTTATATTATCTGCAAGGGGCAGGTTTTACAGATTATTTCTTATGTATCTTATTTATACTTATTTATACTATCTTGTAAATGTTAATCCACTCATTTTCATTTGACTGCTGCAGGTCTATCTGCGTATGTTTCTCCTCTAAATGCTGATTCTGTGAATGTGAATCACACAGAGCAGGGTCACTCAGACTGACCTGGATCTTTGCGCGGCTCGTGGTGCTTCCAGTCTGCAGGTAGAGTGGCGTTGCTCTCAACCCCAAACAGGCCCCGCCTCTCCCTCTCCATGTTTTTCACACTGCAGAACAGCTGGTTATTGGTGTTCTGTAGGGCAGAGTGAAAAGTATACACCAATCAGACACATAAACTACAGAGCTGTGACCTACTGGTTTATGATTTCATGGCCCTGAAAGCTGTTGTTGACTGGATAAATTACATATCAGCGCCTGAAAACTGCCCGAAGTATCAGGTGGTGGAGGTGGTGTAACAGAGGTGGCATTCACCTTGATGGTGCGGTCGTGGTTGTTGGGGAGGTGTGGCAGAGGAGGCCTGTTCTGGCTCAGTGTGTGGTAGCTGGGGTTGGAGTAGTAGTGGTGGTAACTGTGAGGAACATCTGTAGGCCAAAACAAACACATGGAATCACGTCTGCTGCAATAAAATTACCTCAATGTCAATAAAATGCACCGCCGTGGAACACTAATTACAAAAGCACATACACGCAACTAAATCCACATTCTGACCAAGAGCAGCTATAAAAACATTAAAATATAATGACCCTTAAATAAATAAAAAAAAATGCTTAAAATTCAATGTATGGCATCACAAAATGATTTCACTCGATCACATTTCACTCGTTTGCAAGCATATCAATTGTGATGTTTCCATTTAACAGTGCTCATCAATTTAAATTGTAATACCATGATTTTATAAAAAAATGTAAGCAATGAAATAGGAATTGTGATCTTAAGTTTGAGAAACATAAGCACTAAAAATTATATGATGTTGTCTCACTTGTTATAATCATTAAATGCCAAACATGGTACCTCTAAACCACTTTGATCAACAAGTGGGTAAATATCTTGTAATAGTTTCAATAGCCATTTCAAACCATATTTCTTTTTAGTTAAGAGGGTATAATTTACATTTTGTTTCATAATAATTTCTAAAAAATAAAAAACTTTAATGAAATCTTAAGTAAAGAATTAAATGTCTGCACGGCCAAAATGACGTCACACCATCAGACAAGAACCTTTGCGGTGGTTCTTCCAACTAGGCGGACATTGATAGGCATCCAGGCCTAGGCGTATGGAGAACTTTGAAAGCTCTGAAAATGTCGACTTGCCACAAGGAGAAACACCTCAAAGTGTCTAAAAGATTGAAACGTTTCCTCGTCAGGATGTCAGCTAATATTTATGCGACTCTTCAATCTAAAAAGTATAACCAGAGCTTAACGACCCCCCAGGTTAACACTGTTAACTCTGTTGGGACTTTTGTCTTTGTTAGCTGCTTCCATCGGCTCAGCCATCGCCATGTTGAGACCCGCATGGAGGCAATCCCCCAATCATAGATATTCCCTGAATTTGGAATTTATCACTTTAAGTAGGATTTTAAATGCATGGCTTTTATTTGTAACTGAGTCATTTTAACAGTAAAACATCTGAGTAGTTCTTCATCCACCACTATATACGGCGTATGATGATTGACCTACCTGGTACTGCGTATTCAGAGTTGACTGTGCGGCTGGTGGAGAAGGACACGGTCGGGGTGTTGTTCTGTTTGTCCTTCTGCCTGCGGCGGTAGAGCAGCAGCAGAGCCAGCAGCAGCACCACCAGGATGACGAGCACGACGATGCCGCCGATGGCTCCCCACGACTCCCTCTCACCGGGAGGAAGGGGGACCATGACGCTCCCTGACTTCACAGACGAGTCTGTCGAAAAGGAGGTGGAAAGAGGAATGAAGTACAGCAGCTCATAGTAATAGTAAAACATGGCTGAACGTTGACCTGTAGTGTGAAGGCGCTTTGATTGGTTTGAAGTCTAAAAAGGCGCTATAGAAATGCAAGTCCATTTACCATTTACCATCAGTATAAAATTGACAATGTTTTATTACCAATAAAAAGTTTTTCACAATAACTTTAACTTTCCACCTCAGAGATGGAACAAGGAAAGGCCTAGAAGCCACTGAATTTACAAATGGAATACGAAGGCAGTGACATCTTTTATCCACTACTTCTGCATAAAAAAGATGAAAACATGTTTGCATCTTTACCTTGTTTACATTCCTCTCCTTCACTTACACACACACAGTCTCCAGTGTATCGGTCACAGATGAGGTCGGTCGGACAGGAACAGGTCTGAGTGCAGAATGGACCGTAACGCCCCGCACTACAGGCTGGAAAACACAGGGTACAAATCACACCAATTCATTAGATACATGCAACAAATATTTAACTATGGTGCAAAGATAATAATTCCCCACATGTGTGGTCATATTTGCACTGAGAACAATGCTGAGTACAAATACAACTTTCTTAGTCATTTATTCAATTTCATCTGTCAGTTTGAGTTCTGGAGAAATATTAGATGGTAGAACTGCAACAATTAGCTGATTTATTCATTAGTCAATCAGCAGAACAATTTGCCACAATCATAATAATCAATTAGTTGTTTCAGCCATTTTTCAGGCAAAATGACCAAACACTCTCTGATGTCATCTTTTCAGATGTGAGGATTGCTGCTTATCTATTTCAAATAGGGAAATAAATTGAATGTCTTTGCAAGCTATTTAAATATATACATTTTGGCTGTGGGAAAATATAACCTGAAGTTTAATAATTATAGCAATAGCATACAATACTAATAGCACTATAGGTCTCCTTCTTGGATGTGATGAATGATTGATGCAGCAACAATCTGTATACCTCCATCAGCAGTTTTCATGTTAGTCTTTCAGACATTTCATCCACAACATGCACTTTTCTAGTTGCCGTATGTTGTTGTACTCACGTATGGAGCAGTCAGTAGCGGTCCAGCCGGGCAAACATTCACAGTGACCGTCTCGGTGGTCGCATGTGGAGTTGTTGGCACAGTTCACACACACTTGAGAGCACTGTTTGCCATAGTAGCCAGCTGGACAGACTGCAAAACACACAATGTCATGTTAAGAGTTATCCGTACTGGATCGTATTGAGATTTAATGAGGGTTTCTGTAACATCCATGATGATTTGCACATGGGTGTATGATTTATGATGTTAATGCCAACCTTGATCACAGTTGGGTCCAGTGTGTCCAGGCAGACAATCACACTCTCCTGTCACATGGTGGCAGCGGTACGACTGGCCACAGGATGGGCATGACATACTGCACTGGTCACCATACATACCAGCTCTGCATTCTGGGAGACAAACAGATAAAGAGTGAGCGGATGCAGATGTTTTCCAGAGTCGGTCCAGTACCCTTCTGGTTTTGATCTGATCTGTTTTCTGCTGTTTGTAAGCTGGATGACAACAACACTCACTGTTCTGACAGGTGACTCCCCAGTAGCCTTCACGACACACACACACTCCAGTTTCCCTCAAGCACGTGTCACTGTTGTGGCAATGCTTGAAACAGGTCTGGTTACAGTTGCGCCCCCACAGGCCCTCTGAACATGGCTCGCTACAGCGAGATCCTGGAGGACAAAAAAGGGAGAGTGGATGAAGGAAGCTGTGCAGACCAAAACTCAAGTGTGTTTATAAGAAGTATTCATACCCAAGTCAAATTGGCAATACCACAATGGAGATTTACTCCATCCAAGTCAAAGTCATGTGTTTAAAATATAAACTCAGATGTCAAATGACAGTCAAATAGAGAAGGAGTGAAAAGAATAATGTTATTTGTAGTTTAGTCCTTGCTTAGCGGTATTACAATGTGATTAGTGGTTGAAAGTAGCTAAGGACATTTACCCAGGCACTGTACAAGAACAACTTCGAGCTACTTGTACTTTACTCGAGGGTTTCCATTTTTTTAATACTCAATACTTCTGCTCTGCTACGTTTGAGATGGTACTTTTTTCCACAAAAATGATGTAAAAGCTTCAATTAATAGTTACTTTTTTTTTTAATAAATATAATGTCTCCAAAATTATATGAAATAGCCAAAATGCGATCCACCTTGACAAACTACAAAATTAAAATGGTACCTATACATAATACATCAGGAATAGTAATACAATATACAATGAAACAACACTGAGGGCTCATTTGTTTCTGGATAATGAGTTATTTTAATACTTAAAGTACTTTTTGCTGATACTACTTCTGCACACGATTTTGGATTCAGGACTTTTATTTGTGTTTTTTATATTCCAGTTCTTTCTCCACCAATTAATGTCATAAAAGCGTTTAAATGCAAACACTTAAATATAAACTCTGTCATCTATCGTCCAACTTATACAGGTTTTAAAATGAAAAATGTTTGCCAGCGATGTGAATTTTAGGTGACTTGAAGTCAATGGTGGTCCTTTAATTCAGAGAACAGTACAATTCCAAATCAAAGAGAGACCGAGTGGTTTTAAACCTGTGGCTACGTTGGTTCTGTTGGTTGCAAAGCCAAGCTGGCAGCGACACCAGGAGGACGTCATCACTTACCCCACCATCCTGGCAGACAGTGGCACTCCCCGGTGGTCGCCTGGCAGCCGTCGGCATGAACACAATCACACCTCTTCAGGCAGCCTGGCCCAAACGTGCCCATCTGCACATGTGAGCAAATGCCAACGGGCAGAGAATTGTCAGGGGAATCTCTTCAACATTCGGCCAGCTCAGTCAGAGTCAGACAAAATACTACACTGGCAATGTGTGGCCGTACGGACAGCCTGGTGGGTTGGCACGGCTGAGACAAGAGGGGCACGCGTCCAAAACACAGATTAAAACATACAGAGGGTGAGATAAGGGACGAAAAGTTGGACAACATTTCTGCAGACTGTCCAATCAGAACCGACATGTTCTGTATAATTATAGCCCCTTATGATTTGTGTATAAGTCTTATCAAAGATAGCAGTTCATTTGTCCACTCAGCTCGACATACAATAAACATACAGTTCGTTTTTCTTATCTTCCATAGGAAGTATTATATTATTAAGTGGCATGTGTTTGCATGCAATGCTGTGGCTTTAGTCCAGGACATTTTCTGTTGCTTTGGGAGACAACCTGCAATGTACTTTTGGCCACCATTTATTTTATTCTATTTTATTTCATTGTAGTATGCATGTCTATTTTATTCAACTAGCATGTATATAAATTATATATATTTTTCTACATATAATGAGCATCTTCATCACAAAATGTCTTACGGTATTAATAAAGTTCTTATTTATCTTACCTTTTTTGTTTACAATTTCTCAATTTTTGCGGTTAACATAAAAGTAATTCAAATTTCATGATAAAAATTGATTATTGTCAGTATTGCTGGCTGTTTCACTGGCTTGAGGTTAGAGTTTACCAACCTTTCATTTGAAAAACTGGTGGAATAATCTACTCCCTGTGCAAAGTGATGTGAATTGGTAGGTTTCTGGAAATATATGTTTTAGTATTTATATTTATCGTTGTTTTTATTGTCTCCCTAGAGAAAAAAACCTCTTTGATTAAAGCAATTTCTGCATAAAAAACAGATGCTAAAAGACACTTTTTTTAGTCTAATTTAAGATTATCTGATGCTCTCATCCTCACCACTTCATAAACAAATAGGCAAAGCTATAAAGCCTCATATCCACGCATTTACCGGGCACGACTGGTCACAGAGCGCCCCCTGCCAGCCGGCTTTGCATGTGCAGGATCCATCTGCAGGATTACACTTCGCCCCGTTGGCGCAGTGGCAGGTGGCGTTGCATCCTGGGCCCCAGGTTCCCTCAGAGCAGGGGGTGGAACAGTCCGGCCCACGCCAGCCTGCAGACACACCAAGGACCGTCAGCCATGTTTGATTGAATGTTATTTCACCAATTTTGTCTGTCAATAGGTCAAGCATTGACTGTCAGGCTGTCAAACGTTTCCTCTTTAACAGTCAATATCTGTATGAATATTTTTTTACCCTCTTTGCAGAAGCAAGTCCCGTCAGTAGGCGAGCAGTCGACAAAGTTTTCACAGGAGCACTCAAGGGAACAGTTCTTGCCATAGGTGCCACTTTTACAAAGACTCTCACAGTGAACCCCCTGTAATAATTCAAAAATATTAACTTTAATGATAAACATAGAGGGCATATAACAGGTGGGATAAATATACAATGAAGTAGGTAATCTGGGCACACTGAGTGAAAAGAAAATATAAATTATTCATTATTCACCACTCACAGTAAACCCGGGGGCACACCGGCATTGTCCCGTGGCGCTATCGCACACCCCTCCGTTCACACACAGACACGGCTCCAGGCAACCGTGACCGTAGAAACCGTGAGCGCAGGTCTCGTTACAGAACAGTCCGGCCCACCCTGGCTGGCATGTGCACTCTCCTTTCATCGGGTGGCAGCTGGGCAATGAAAAAAAGAGATAAATGTGATTTAAATCGTTACAAAAATACAAAGGAACAGTGGGAAAGTGCTGACTCTGCCAAAGAAAACAGTGAGGAGCTACACTGCTGAGTGCTGAACTGATTTGGTCAGTCAGTGATAAGAGTGAATCAGTCAGTTCTGTTTGAAAAGGATTGATAATTGGATAATGATTTGTTAATGCATGTGCTGAACACCTCTTGTTAATTTGTGTCTTCCCTCATAATTATAATTAGGATATGTGTATTCACTTCTGTCGCATATTTATTGTGACAGTAATCTTTGAAATCAGAAATCATCTCATTTGTTGAAAAAACAACAACATCTCAGCTGGTGGAGCTAATGAATCTGAGGAAAATCCAGCAAGGCTAATTAGCAACCGTGCTAACCCCACACAGGTGTTTTCAATTAGTCTGGTTGATTAGGCAATTAGTTCCCCCCCACCACCACAGGTGCAACAGGAGAGTGAGAGAGATGTCAATCAAACAAAGACAGCACACGCCCACACAGTCCTGGGAACAGGTCTAATCATGTGGAATGAAAAAGTCAAACACCTGTAGTGTGTTTGACTTTTGAAAGGGAATTGCCTGAAATAGTTGAAGTTGATCAGCATGGACTAGAAAGGGGTTTTGGCATAAATTGCCATGGTTATAAATTGTGCAGTGGAAATACACAGGAAGTTGGAAACGATTGACATGGTGCTGGACTCTGGTGGGAGATTTTTGAAGGTTGTGGGCACATCTGTAGAAGTTCTAGATGCTACAATTTGGGAAGGATTCGCACCAACTCAGGCAACTTGGTCTGAGTTATGGAGCGGACAAGGTCTGGACTCGTAGATGTGATCACTTTTGGTTTGCACTGAGAAACCGTAGGGGGCAGTAATGCAACTTTTTGGATGCCAACCGCCATAAAACTTAACAGAAGAAGAAGAAAACACCTGTGAGGGTTTAACATGGTGTGTAGGCTGAGGTTGTGGAGTGACCAGGACCAGAGCTTGTCACTGTGTTATGAAGACTAACTGACTTGTGACCAACTGAAAAGGACTTCCACTCCACAGCTTAAAACCTCTGCTTAATTTAAACCAACTATTAGCCAATCTAGTTAGATAGCCTGCTGGCCTTTAGTATCATGAAGAAATGACAAAAAGTTGAGTAGTCCCAGTAGTTTTATGGACACAGGTGGCAGCATCGAGCTCGTCAGGCCACCAGCATTAGGTGTTGAGGACTTGAAAAAAATCTTTATGACAAGCTTTTCAAAGGTAAGATGTATGCTTTATTGGAAGAATTTATAAGAGATAAGTCTTGATTAGGAACTGAATTTGTAAAATATCTTGAGTAAACTTTTCCCACCTTTTAAAAGCAGCACAAATGTGAAACCGTTCAGTGTGTTACCCAACAAGGACTGGGGTCTAAGGTGTAGATGAGCGTAGGTTTAAGTGTGGGGCCAACAGTAGTTTGCTAACTTGCCTCAAATTGTGTGTCTTTGGCTCTGCTCAAAAAGATTTCACTGAACCATAATTGGATCATTTCTGCCTCCAGGGTTTTCCTGACAACCTCCACTCACCTGAGCGTCTGTTTGTCCTGGCAGAGACACTTGCGTTCACAGTGCATGCCGTATTTGCCCGGCGCACACATTCTGTCCCTGCAGTGTGGACCGCTGAAGCCCGGCTCGCATAGGCAGCCTCCATCAATGTTGTAGCAGCGAGCGCCGTTAGCGCAGTCACACACACCTTTACAGTCCTGACCATAGGTGCCTGCAGCACACTCCTCGTTACACCTGAGGGCAGCAACACAGAAGGTTGAATAGATACACTGAAGAGCTGAACAAAAAAAACAAACAAATAATGTATCGTGGTTAGTTAGTCATGATGATAGCCAGGACTGTATTTCTGTCTCTAGTGTCCGTTGAATAGTCAAAATGAATTATATTTGACAGAAAACTGCAATGGTTGACAGTTCAGTGACTACAAATCATGCAATCAGGACGGCACAAGAACGGACACACACACACACACACACACACACACACACACACACACACACACACACACACACACACACACACACACACACACACCTACCTGTTACCAGTGAAACCTTTAGCACACTGGCACTGTCCAGTTTCGGGGTCACATTTGCCCCTGTTGTGGCAGACACACTCCTCAGCACAGTTCTGTCCAAACCTTCCCTCTGGACATCGCACCGTGCAAACTGCACCCTGCAGAGTAACGAGGCAAAAAAACTGTGATGAAGCAGAGAGAAATGAAAAGTAAACGCAGATGCATCATTGCAAAAACTGGAACGAGTCACCAACATTGCAACTATCACAGTTACTCAGAAAACAAGTGGTTCGTTTGCTCCCTGATGAGATCACAATCTGATGTCTTCCAAAGACTTTCTTTTTTTGTATTACCTAAGTGGAAAACCATCTTAAAGTCTCTAGAGATGAGAGGTTGTTTTCAATAAATCTTAATAAAGGCAGCGACTGTTTGTCCAAAGTTGGGAGAAACATAGAACATGACATGTCAGGCTAATTCAAAATCTGGCATCCTCCACAGATAACATGAAGGTTTGTGTCTGTTCAAGCTTTAACTTGATAAAACATACCGTCCATCCAGGCGGACAATCGCAGATCCCTTGGCCTTTACAGATGCCTCCATTCTGGCAGGAGCATCGGGCGTGGCATTTCTTGGCACACGCCTTCTCACAGCTGGGGGGGGGGGGGAGGATGGAGAGGATGCTTAATAACAGCTTAATGGACCACTTTTGTCAAAAACACTCCATGTGTCCTCCATGTGTCCTCTAGAGGCATTCCTGAGGACTTTCGTAAAGGTTTTGTTCTACAGTAAAAGTGGACAAAATAAGTGTTTGCAGAGTTTTTATGAAATGTGTTATTCAAGTATGAGCATAGGGGTATTATGTTTATTTGTTTCATATGTTGATGCACATGTAAAGCACTTTAAATTGACTTTGTGTCTGAAATGTTAGGAATAGACAAAACTTATTTTACCTAGAGTAACTAAGTACGTTCATTCAAGTGCTGTGCTAAAGTAAGACTTTGAGGTTCTTGTACTTTATTTTTTCTGCTACTAATCCATAATCAATTAAAAGGCAAATATTGCACTTTTTACTATTTTTTGTTTGATAATGTTCGATTGAAGAATTGGATTGATAATGCAAAATATAATCAATAAATTATGATGTGTTATAGAAGACACATTTTGCAAGCATTTTGTAGTCCATAGAGTCCTATTATTATATTCTACTAAACTACTCAGAAGGAAAGAAGTAGAAAAAGGAGAATAAGGAGAGGGCAATAAAAAAAGAACGGTAGCTCTCTGATTACTCTAAGACTTGGCATCTCAACGGCTTTATGGGAATCATCAGCACTGTTACAACGTGTCTTTGACCAATCAGATTTCTTGGCTGAAACTACCTTTTTTTTTTTACTATTCAGTGATGGGATATTATATTTTCTAATACACCCACGAGGTGAAATAATATGGACATACTTCAAATACACAATCCATCAAGGAGCTTTGTCCAATGATCATTGTTGCCAGGCCTCCATTCTTATTTAGCTGAAAATGGTGTGTTGTTCACATTGGCAGTAAAAGAGTTTCCACTCGTATTTAGTGAGGAAGAGTTTTCATTGCTTACTCATCCTGAGGGGCAACTAAAAACGGGGCGTAACAGATGACTCATGAATTAACTTCATGGATAATAAAGTTGTGGAAACAAATAACTTGGTAAGAACTGACATATGAGTCCGAAGGACCTGCTGAGAAAATTAATATAATAAAGTTTAATACTGTGATGTGTAATGAAGTGAGGTATCTCCTAAATAAATTTAAAAAAACTGTACATACTCTCACTAAAAATGTCTCATACTTAAATTGATATTGTGTCAATTTCCGCTACATGCAGCATGACTCGAGGGATGGCAATGCTGGTTTGGTTCAGACTTAAAAACTCACTCAACTATTGGATGGATTGACATTTAATTTTGTAAAGACATTCATGGTCTTTGTTGATCCCTTGACTTCTTCTAGAAGCAACGAGATGTTAACATTTTTGTTTTTTGGAGAGATTGACATAACATTTTGTACAGGCATGCATGTTCCTCTCAGGATGAACTGAGATACCTGTGATGATCCCCTGACTTTTTTGTATTTAGCCATTATCTGATCGAAATTTCAAATATAACAAATACTTTGATTTATAACCAAATACCTTGCAAACTTTTGACATTCCTATCAGCCTCAGCCTGACTGTTTTTTGTGCTAATCTGCAAATGTTAGCACGGTAAACATTATGGAAAACACTATACCTGCTGTACATGATGGTAGCATTTAGCTCAAAGCAATCGAAATATCAGAATATAAAAAACTTTGAAAAATGGGACCCATTCCAAAAGAAAAAACCCAGAAAATATTAATGTTACACAATGTTTTTCAGTCAATGTTTGTCTCTTTTTATAAAAATCAATATAGCATTTAGTAATGAATCTCCTGATATTCAAGGCACCTGTTTAATATTCATTTTGCACACTTACAAAGTCCCAGTGAATCCGTCCCGACATGAACACGCTCCGCTTGTTTTATTACAGGATCCTCCGGTCCCACACTTGCACCTCTGCAGACAGCCCTTCCCGAAGGTGCCTGCTGGACAGGACTCCTCGCAGTGGCGTCCTATGAACCCTGGAGGACACTGACACGTCCCCTTGACCGGATCGCAGAGAGCTCCGTTCTCACACTTGCATTGCTGACTGCAGCGTGGCCCCCAGTGTTTGTCATCACAGGCTGAAAGGCAACAGGACAAACAGTTGTTTATTGATCATGAAGTATGCAAAGATACGTTTATTCATGCAAAAAAATGTCTTTAAAGAATTAATTGTGAATGTATAACACAACGTTCTGGTTTATTCATAGTTTATTCATGCAAAAAAAGAATTAATTTTGTTTGGTTTATTGGATTAGCTTCTTTTTTTGTTTAATCTCAATCTCCATATTTGATAAATGTAATGATTCTAGATTGAACTAGATTGTCATTGATACTACCTGGGGGGGAAATGTTTTATTTTTATTGGGCACCTCACTTTTTCTTATCCAGAAATAGTTATTTTGTTGTTTTCCAGACCACCACTACTCATGTAGTTAAACAGCTACACACATTCTCACCAGGGAGGTTCTCACTTTCATTGCCCCAATTTTCCGACGATTTAAACCAGTCAGCTTCCAGTAATTCACCTCCTTCTCTAAACACTGAGTCAAACCTACTCTGCAAAGCTAGAAATGAAATAACAACACCCAAGCAAAATAAGATTACTGATGATTATTCTAACTTGCACATGATGCATTTTGTGTCAGTTTTGTTTTCACCATTCTGTTTTCCTCCCATACACTGTGGTCTTCACTTACAGTAACATATGATGTCATGAAAAACAAATACACAGAAACAAATCTGATTTAAGTTCAACAACCCAGAGATGAAAAACAGAACAGAAACATGACAGGAGGAGTGCCTGTGAAGGACATAAAGTACTGACATCACTGTCGATCTCCGTCGTGCTTCCACATCCAAATCTCCCCCTTTAGTCCTGGAGTGTTATATTACCAACAAATAATTTGGAATTGGCAGGCAGATTTGCATGGAGCTCACAAGACGGACGACTTTTAAATGGTTAATTTTACAGAAGCCTTAGGATCGGCTCCGGGGGGGGGGTTGAGTGCAGGGCAGAGATTCACACAAGGTTTGGGTTTCAATTCATGATGAAGAGATCTCAGTCCACTGGGTCGCCCTATTGGTCAAGTGTGCATTTTTCAAATTTCTCATCGGTGACTTCGAGTGTGTTGGACACTTCGAGTGTGTTGGACAAATTTGTGATATCCAATAGCACTGACATAACAGACGGATGGGCGTCAGTGGTCTAAAAACAATTCCAATAATTTCATGCTGACCTCTGTGAATCATCTTTTCTTTATCTGAACAGCAGACGTTCACCGGGGCCTCTGCTACACATATGCCCCGCCCCAGCTTTGAAAAGTACAAGAACTGCTTTGACAATAATTACACTGAGGGTAAAGTAGAGCCAAATTTGGCCTGGAGCAGAGCTGGACTGTGGTGTTTATTGCTCTGGACGCGGAGCAGGACCCTTGCCTCGTTTTTTGTTTAAACGAATCATACCTTCACTTCTTCTCTGTGTGGGCAACAGGAGAGGCTCTCTGTCTCACGTTGACTAATGAGAAACTCAGCTGGAGCAGCGATTATGTTTACACAGACATTCTCCAGGACAGCAGGGGAGATTTACTTAAAGGGGTCTGCGGCACCGTCGGCCCAAGAACTGATGGGGGCTGATGCCTCCAGACAGTAGATGAGTGAAATTTAAAAGATTGGAAGTGCTGATTTTGAGCAACCAGCTGGCAGAGTCCGGACCTACCAGTGACGAAAAACTCTTCCCATGTGTTTGTTTATCTTCATGTAAACACGAGCAACGCTTTTTCTAACAGTGTTGCTGAGTTAGTTTACCTTCATCAAATGCACTTAACTTAGCTCAAGTGTGTCTAACTTTGATTTAATCGTTGGAACAACAAGCACCAATCAATCCTAAATTGCCAAAAGATTCACATTTGACACGGAAAGGGAATTCATGGCCAGCTTTCCATGTAAGAGTTTGATTATTTATCGTAGTAACACAACAAAACAGCATTAGGACCACACAGACTTTCTAAACTTGTCCCTAACAGTTCTCCATCTTATTGAAACTTAAAGGCTTAACTTCAATTCTGTGATGGAGATATGAATATGTTTCCATACAGATCATCAGTAACATGACCTCTACAGCGATATATACCAGTATATCTGTAATACAGCGGGGCATGTAAGGCAACTTATTGACACGCACTTCAGAACTGGCGTCTCTTCACTGTCTTTTATTAGGAATGCACACTGGTATGGTGGGAAAAATTCTTGCCGTTCCCCTGAGAATTGTCCAAGCAGTGATTTGGATTTTTGCTTGCGTACAAAGTCCACATATTCTCTTGGATATCTTCACAAACCCTCGTTTTTGATTCCAGCTCTCTGCGTCCCTCTATCAAAATCTGCTCTGAAACAAGGCTTACGTAAAGAATTAAATATTTTGACATTTTGTAGCTCCCACTGAGCCACAATTGGTGCTTTTCTCTTACCTCAACCATTGTAATTACCAACTGAATCCCATTTTTCATTCTCTCCTACTCTTCCTCGCTTTCTGTCAGTGATGGAATGCAACTTAGTACATTTACAACAATACCTAATAAGGTACAAGTACAAATTTGATGTACTTGCACCTTGATTGAGTGTTTCCATTTTCTGCCACTTTACACTTTTACTCCACTAAATCTTAAAGGGAAACGTTTTTTTTGACAGCTGAAGCTACTTTTAGATTACAGTGTTTTATACCTCTCCTGTTCAGTGAAAACCTTGTGGTGATTTTGAATGTTTCTGATAAACTGGCTGAGATTATTCTCCTGACTAAACTCTTTTCACGTTCATCGTCACAAAGCTGAAAAGTGGGCTGTTTTTCTGAGTGGACTTTTAACAGATACATGGTTCACACAGGACAGAGATGCTACAAGCATATGATGATTTTCTAGAATATGAAGCATTGCTGTACATTATAATACCCAACAGGCCATAAAAGGAGTTAAATTAGCACAACCTTAAACATCTAAAGCAGTAAGATGCAACACAATGCAACAATAATATTAATCCAGAAACATCACATATATAGTAAAACAATGCACATTCTTGAGCAGGTTTTAAATGCAGATCTTTTACTAGTAGAGGAGTATGTACATAGTGTCCCACTAGTACTTTTACTTCAGTAAAGGAACTAAATGCTTCTTCAAATGCTTTTTTTACTTTCTGCCATGTATAGAACAAGTTTACTTTTCTCTCCCCTCTCTTTTCTCCATATTAATGGACAAAGAGACCTAAAAGTGGTCAGTATGAAAACCTCAGTCCCCTCTCCTCTTTCCCATACTTAGATAGCTCAACACACAGGCATCCAGGAAGTATCAGGGCCCATTCTGCCAAAAAGACTCCATTATAGGACGATACAGTGGAGCCAAGGCCGGAGAGGGGAGGAGGAGGAGGAGTTGAAGAACCGAAAAGAGCAGATTGAAAACAAAAAGAAAATCTAAGTGAGGGTTAGAGGAGGGGGAGGAGTGTAACGAGAGACGGAGAGAACTGGTCCATGCAAACAAGAGGGGTAACATTTTCCATTTCCCCTTCCCATCATCCCCCTGTCAAGACATCAACCACTATAGCTGTTAAAGCTAATTCCCTCTTTCTGTAGAGGAATAGGAGGAGGAGGGGGGGTTGGATGGAGGAAGGCTGTGTACTATTGACCCAGCTGACTGTGTTGAAACGGGCTGAAGGTAGTGGAAAACTTCATTTAAGTGAGGGGGACAGAAGCCCAGCGAAACGTGGCTCTGGTTTCACACTCCACGTTGTTTGGTCGACCAAATTTAAGAAGATGTCAGATAAGACAAGCTGGGTTAGACTCACTGTTCTGGGTTAGTGCCTTGAATAACTATTATATAACCATTGCTGCTGACTTTAGTTTTGTAAAAGAAGACATATTGGGTAGAAGGAGCAGGTTTAATGACCCTGTCTTAACTCATTTTTTATGGACTGTTGCTACTTTCACTATGTCTCAAAGTATTTTACTCATAATAATATGTTTTTACATTTGTTGGAGTCATTATTATTCATTTTGAAAAGTAACTGGGAGTGAGAGTTTGACGTGCAGCTCCTTCTGGTCTAGTAAACCGGGTTTCTGGACTGAGGCTGACATTCATGACTCATTGCTGTTGATGCTGTAATGCTCCCTTGCTGTTTCCATTGGAAAGGACTTCTGTTTGTGATGGACTGGTGTATGTGAAGATCAGCCACTTGACTAAAGGCCAGTTGTCTTTTCCTGTGTGTGTGTGTGTGTGTGTGTGTGTGTGTGTGTGTGTGTGTGTGTGTGTGTGTGTGTGTGTGTGTGTGTGTGTGTGTGTGTGTGTGTGTGTGTGTGTGTGTGTGTGTGTCAGTCAACTTTATTTGTGCGTGCACCTGAAGAGAGAAGGGAAAGAGAGAAAGTGCTGGGAGGAAAAAGCAAATGAGAGAGTGAGGAAATGTCTGAGCGAAGGGGAAAAGACTGATTCATACCGCTGGAACAGTCGTCTCCTCGCCAGCCTCCCTCACACTGGCACCGGTCTGGAGCGACACATCGACCGTGGACGCACTCCTTGGTGCAGCGAGCTGTTGATGAGAAACACACTTTATAACAGACCCGGCTTTGTGGAGACATAGAGCAATGTGTACGGAGCAGATCAGCCAATGGCTCCCAACTCTATTCCAATAAAATGAGCTCATTGTTCTTACTCTAGGTTATGGATATTTTTTAAAGCAAATGTATTTAAAACACATAAAAAAAGTACAGTGACAACTCAATGCTGAAACAGAATCACTCCTCCTAAGAAGAATGTTCTCAATTTATCCATATTTTACAATTAAACAGCAACAGCGGATTTCATTGGCGGCCAAATGGTGCGTCGCTTCAAATCTCGTTGCTGCAAGGAACTGTGGGATGGATTTCTTTCTTTCATTATTGGTATGCAGCCAAAGTCTCCATTTTGTCCCTTTTTTCTTTTAACAAGTCTCAAAAATTAAAAGACGAATTAACCTGTTGATATAACGACTTCATGTGACGTCATGTCAAACTGCTGTTGTTATCACAGATGTCTATCAAACCAGTAAGAAAATCCCTTTGAAAACTAAGAACTCACTTAATCAACTTTCTATCTGCAACTTCTTCTTGAAATATAATAGTCCAATAACTTGGATGTAAATATATTTACTAATTGCAACATCCCCAAGGTACTAATTACGCGGTCCTGTTTGTGTGTGAAACAGTTTGTTAAAGGGCGCTACGGAAATGATTATTAATATTACTAAAGACCGCATGTGTTCAATCTATTTCAAAAGAGCCCTATTCAAAGGGTGTTTTTATATTGTAATTTTTTTATTCAATTATAAATCTATTCAACTGAATTGCATTCTTTCCCTCTCAATTAGTTCCACCCATCATAAACAGTGTGTGAGCTGTCAGCCAGCTGGGCCCGACGGTACAATTGAAAGCACCAGTGCCATTCATACTGTCAAGGAGCCTCCTCGTAAAAAGTCAGTCTTTGAGTTGACTCCCTGCCAGCATAATGAATGGTTCTGCTTTTAATCAAGTTAATTCAAACTTGTATTCACGACTGACTAATAATTTTGCCAAAGATCTCTTCATTTTTGTGTTTTTCAACCACATGCTGTCTAAAGCACATGGTGTTTTTCTTTTAAATAAACAATAATTTAACTGATTATTTTCTCCTCTCTTGTTGAAGGTGTTTGAAAACTGGAGGCTGGAGATTTGGGGGATCTAAGAAAAGGCTTACATACCATACAATGAACGGGGTAAGTGTAATTATATCTAATTATATGTATTTAGGAAATAAAGAAACAGTGTACAGAAAGTGGGTGTAGGAGGAGTCAAATACGACACATTGAAGACTGAGATATTTCAATTATAAAGCTTAAAACGGCAATCAGTAGGCTCCAGTCTTTGCCTTTCTGATGTCAGTCAGAGAAATCAAAGGCTTTTGTGTTTGGCTACAAATGAAGCTCTACACACACACAAACATACACACACACAGACACACACACACACACACACACACACACACACACACACATGCAACACTGCTGTGAAAGGTGGCGCAACAATAGGAGGCAACCAAAAATGCACATTATCTCTGCTGAATGAAAACATTTATCTCCCAAATGTCAGTTTTTGAAGGACAAAGAACAGAAACCTTGTTATTACCGACATGCACTGATGAGATCATCCAGTGATGTATGTGAAAGTTTGTAAAGCTGAGGTAGAATCTTCTCAAACCTTGCGGCCATATATGGTTTTGACTTTATTTACATATGTCACCGCTGACTGTCGGCAATAACAGCTGCTTCAGTTTGGTATTTTCAGACGACAACAGCGAACTATCTGTTGTTTATTTTAACTACCGCACCCAAACATTTATTTTGAAACACGACTACCTTAAACTGACAATGAACTTTACAGTAAAGCAGTTAAAAGTTAAGATTAGGAGTGAGGTGATAGGCTCATGATTACTTTAATCACATAAAAAATTAGCCTGGGTGATGTCATGCTAACTGACTCCATATGTAGGAATGCTTTTCCACTTCCAACATATTTCATTTTCGTTTATTTATGGATCTGCAAAACATACAGAATTCAAAAGATAACATGTTAAAGTGCATTTGTTTCTATCATGGTGCCAAGATGTTTGGAGAAAGACACCGAACATGTCGTGTAAAATAAATAATAACCAAAACTAAGCTATTATTCTCATCAAAACAACTAAAATACAACAGAAAGAAAGGATATGGATAGAGTAAAATTGTATTAAAGTCTTGTGTTTTGGACAAATTTTTTTCTTGTTTTTCTAAGCTTAGCTGTGCAGGCAGCAGTGCCACCCCTCTGAATTCATCAATAACATATGCTTCGTTGATTATATAGTAGTTGCTGATTATTATGTGAAATTCTTTAACTAATATGAAAATTATGAAGAGGGTTTTCATAGTGTCAGCAAGACACAGTTGCGTTTTAAAGTTCCAGTTAGAACAGCCAGTATCAGCATGAGAAGCCCCGGTGGGAAGCAGAACCCATAATTGTGGTCATTCCAGTGTCATGTGATGCTCATATTGACTATGCATGTTGCATGGAAAAAGAAGACAAAAAAAAGTTAGCTACATGGTCTCCTTCACATGTGCACTAACGGCTGTACTTTCAGAAAACTATGAAGGGGAAATAATCAGTTAAACACTGTTAAAAATGCTCCCTTATTAAGAGTCTTATTTTCTAACATTACAAACAATGTTTTGTCTCTTTGTTGAGTTCAGAGGAATCACACAGAAAATTCATAAATCTACAGATTGTTTGACTTGTCTTGAGGTATTTGTTGATTTTGAGATAATTCTTCATAATTCTATTCATACACAATGTTAGCTTGCAATGCACTGATGTTGCACGCCAATGGGTGGGACCAGGGGCGTAGCTACCATTGAGGACACTGAGGTCATGTCCTCAGTACTTTTTCTGGGATTTGGGGCTTTTTAGCAACTACAGAGACGTATACAGTCTATAAATAAAAAGTAATCCTTTGTGGAAATTTACCAAGCTGATCCCATTCTTTTTTTAGCTATTTATTTAGATTTGACAACTTTAAGGTCGACCCAAAGAGATGAAATTTAGATTGCTCTGCATGCTGAGAAGTGATCTCAATAACTTTCCAAATGTTAATCTTAAAATAGCCTCAGCTACATTTACATGAATGTTCATTAATGTGCATTGTTACTTCATTTATGATTAAATTAAGTGTTCAGCTTTTCTGCATCAGAACTTAATTCCTTACATAGTGTAGTGGGATATGTAATTTAATGTAAATCATTTAGCAGTTCATGTCATAATCCTCAGGGGGATGCGATTTGGAGGGGTTTAATTGGAATCAGGACCTCACTTTTTCTTAAATACTGGGTACAGTCCTGTGTGAGAGAAGACTATTTATTCAAGGACACACACACCTGAGTGTCTTTATCTCTGAACCTGACAAACGGAGAGACAATTTGGGCTTGAAACACACTCTTTCTAATGTAATAAAATATAAATCTTAAACTCAAAGGTGTGCAGGTCCTCTGGAAGCTGAAATTAAACTAGTAAAAAGAAACTGAAATAATCTGATAAATCTATTATATGTACAATTTCATATTGTTTACCTGACTATTTTATTTCTATACAAGGCGGGCATGAAAGCAGACGAAGGCCTGTGGATCAATTGACTTGTCATTTATGCAGTGATGGTATATTAAACCACAGATTAAAACCTCTCTGAACTCAAAACTTATATTCTTCTCAGCAACTGTTTCAGCTTTTCTACGGTCTCAGTGATAAAAAAAAAAGAAAAAGTAGGCAGACGGAGGAGGAGATAGAGAAAAAGGTTTCCATAATTACTTACGGACACATCTG
The DNA here is from genome assembly GCF_027596085.1 of Anoplopoma fimbria. Taxonomy (NCBI): domain Eukaryota; kingdom Metazoa; phylum Chordata; class Actinopteri; order Perciformes; family Anoplopomatidae; genus Anoplopoma; species Anoplopoma fimbria. The sequence continues at coordinate 22,347,458 of NC_072468.1, read as the reverse complement.
TCTCTGCTCTCGTAATAGCCAGGACAGCACTGGTATCTCTCTCGGTAGTCTGTCTTCACCGCCTGCCTGTAGGCCGTCTTGTAGGTGATCCTGAAAAAACAACACAGTCAAACAGGACGCTTTGACCCTCCGCTGAGAGGAACAGGATGTCAGGCGCGACAGGAAAATAGTCATCTCAATGCTGCTACCTGTGGCGCATGCATCTGTAGGAGGTCCGAGGGTCGGAGCAAGGCTCCTCCGTCACGTGGTCGTAAGGATGAGAATAGGACTCCTTCACTGAGGTGGTGAAGCTGTAAAGCAGAACATCACACATACTGTAAATCATTCACAGTCCGTACAAAACGTATCCGTGTTATAAGTTTAACTTTTGAATAGGGAACCATGTTATTTGCCTGTAAAGGGGGGATTTTTAGATGGATTACCAGTCATGGCCCTGATTAATAGTCCCTTTCAACAATGAATCAATATAGTTGAATATCAGAAAGTAAATTGTCTCTAGTTTGATAATCTGTTAATCATTTGTTATTTTCTGTAAACAAATGTGAAACATTTGCTGGTTCCAGCTTTCTCGAATGTGAGGATCTGACTCTTTTCTTTTTGAAGTTACACAAAACTGAATATATTTGGGTTTTGGAATTATGTTCAATACATCACCTCACCTTGTGTGAAATGATAACAGGGGTTTTAACTATTTCCTGACATTTCATACATAAAGCAATTAGTCATTTTGTTGAGAAAATAACCAGCGTACTGATCAATCCTGAAATGTGTTGGTTGCTGCTGTTGATTAATCCTAATGACTGTGGTGATCCTGGTGGCTGTAGAGTCTTTAAAAAATACATTACAATCAAATCAAAAGTATGAAAATTGCACTTTCTTAATCCACTCATCATGAATTCTGCAAATTCATGAAGTGTAACAGAATTAGCTCAGATGAAAAAACAAAGAAGAAAAATCAGTGCTTGAAAAACTACCTTCACTTTTCTCGGATTTAAGTGAATTGTAGCAAGTGATAGTTATGGATTCGTGTAAATATCTACATATCTTTGGTTACAAAATAGAAATGGCCACTAACCGTGGTTGGGGTTTGGATTTTGATTTTGTTGACTGTGACAGTTTACTCTGACAGGCAATACATTTTTATTTTGTAAAGCTAGTACATAACACAGTGAGGCTGTTTTTTTTTATTAAAAGTTTACTTTATGTGATGAATGAATATCTTGACCAGCCCATGAGATAACAACAGTGACATGTATTTGTTTGTCAAAGTGAACCAGGCCTCACCTCTCCCACAGGCTGCACACATTGGGGTCTCTTGGGTTCAGAGAGTAGCTTAGACCAATCAGGAAGCTCAGAAGCAGCAGGACGGCGGAGCTCTGCAGAGTTGGCATGGTCCTGGGGGAAAAAAGGACAGACGTTTACAGAGGAATTCAAAAACCCAAACATTTCAGCAAGGACGGCACCAGACCCAAACATATTCCCTTTCTATTAGCCGACAAACTAGATGACGGACACAATAAAATAAATATTTGTACGATGCAAAGAGATTAGTTTAGGCCATGTTGAAGAGCTGAAGTTGTTTAAATTAGGTTTTCTAACGTTGTTTTATTGGATTTTACGAAATTGGAAATTAAAAGTCCAACTCATTTACTTGCCTTTATGTACCATTTTGAAAAACTAAAGTACAGTGTTTATGGAGTTTGTTCACTGAGTGACACATCTAAGAAGCCTTGAAATACAGCAATAACTCTGCAGCTCTCTGTGAGGCAAACATACAATGGAAAATGTTTCTCACACACACAGATGGAAAAAAAAAGTTCCATTTCTGCTCTCAACTAGAGATATACAATCATTGTTTTTGTTTTTCATTTACTATAATTAACATTTCACAGGGTGACAGATAGACAGATTCATTGAAAGCTGGTTCTCTGCACCTATAAACTGCGGTTAACACTTAGCCATTGACTTTTAAAGAGTTCGTTAAACGCTCAGCAGAGGTGAGGCAAAGAGCCAGATTTAAAGCTCCCCGCCGAGCTCCACACCGTCTCAACAGGGTTCATAAAACACAGGCATCGGGAGAAAAACCTGACAGCAGATGGGATAGATGGGGTAGAGTGAGAGCATAAGTAAGAAAGTAAAAAGCAGAGAGAACGGGGATCAGAGTCAAGAAATGTGGCTCCCTACTTCATCCTGACCCCGCTATCAATCAGTGCTGCAGTGAGGCCTCCACGCTCCTCGGCTGTCCCCTCCACACTCCAGCAGCATCTGGATCCGATCAGTGCATCGGCCCAAGAGAGCGCCTCGGCACGGGGACCCTGTTGGGCTCTCAGGGAGCAAAAGGGAGGCAAATTTTTCCCCTTTTTTCTCCTTGCAAATATCCCATGGAAATGGAACAGAAGATCAGGCCAGTGGTCTGAGCCCTCTAGTGAAAGTGTCGTGGGAACGCAAAGGCATTTCTATGAAAAAGGGAACGTCATGTTGACTTGGGATCAGTCAGGCCTTTTCCTCTCTGTTTTCTTAACAAGTAGCGCTTGACAGAATTAATGTTCCCGGGCTCCTCATGTCCTCTACTCACGGCCTTTGGGAGATTTCAGATGACATAGTGGCATTGTAAACACTGATCAAGATTATGTTGTTCATGAAGAAACATCTCACTGATCAGAGGCAGTAACAACAAATGTCTCTTTTACTGGTAAAACTTAGGTCCATCCTCAAAAAAGTTACTTGAAATTTCACACTTTTGAGAGTTTAAATCATCACACGGAATTAAATGAAACCAATTTAAACTTTACAAATATCTTACACTAAGAATTGTTGTAAGTTTTCAGTCAAATAAGATACAAATGAAAACTAAATTAACTATCTGTCTATAGCCTGCTAACAGCTCTTTGAGGCAGTACTTAGGAACTGCTATTGGATATCTGTCCAAAATGTAATGGCAATCCATCCAATAGTAATATATATTGCAGGCTTGACCAAAAGTACTACAAAACACACTTTCTTTCACATTAAACGCACGTATTTGCATTTTAAGCAATTCTTCTAAGAAAAACCCTTATACACAAACACACACAAACAACCTGCTTTGGCCTTCTTAAAAATGAGAATGGATTCTCCCATGGGGATTGTGTTTTTTCTGTGAATTGCATGAAATTTTCCACCTGACTGTTGTCACTTTAAAAGGTAAGTAAGAGTTACGTTTATGTGATTAACTTTGGTACGAAAGGGAGTAAGGTTTTAGTCAAGGTTAAGTCAGATCAACACAAAAGTAAATCCACAAGAAAACTATGTATGATTCAGAGATTTGACCCTAGTTTCTGGCAGTAGTTTATTCTCCATCATTTCATTGTCAAACTGCTTTCTAGCCTTATTTCCTTCATGTCATCAATTTGTGGTGGAGAATCATATTTCTCTCACTTTTCATGCACATATTTTTATTTTAAGTCACTGTGCTCGGGAAATTTCAGGAAATTTCCCAAAGACCAGAAGACTTGCCTGTGGCTTGGTGAATAATACGTGCCTCTAATAGTGCCGAAGTCAGCGGTTAAACTCCCATCAGAGCAATTTCATGTATGTTTACAAAATGTGTTCTTTATGATCCTTTGCATAAAAACAAATTCCATCAGAATATGGATTATTTGATGTTTTAGTAGTAGCAGTCCACCATAAACACCACGGAAATCAATAATAAGCTTGATTAACTTCTATGTTAACTCTGTCCAGTGGCTTGTTATCACTGCTGGAGATTTGGCATGGTGAGGGTTGCAGCATAAATCAGACTGAGTGCAGAAATCTTCTGCTTCTGATAAACTGACTCTTACTACTCTTCTTCCCACTGCCAGGAGTTAATTCACTCACTGGCACCAGCGCTAACGCCTCAGAAATTTGTGCCACAAAAACAGACTTTTATGAGAACAAGCATATGGCTTTTATTAGGAGGAGTCATCAACTTCACCAGCCACTTCATTGGACTGGGGGTAAATATTTTTCATTACCTTCTTTTCATTTTAATTGTGCTTCATTAGAGAGGGCCTTCAAACCGCATGGGAAATTCTTAAATGCTGAGAAAGAGGGCTAAATGAGTGTAGACGGAGTTGTTTTGAAATCGAGCTCAGATGTTGTTTGCATCACTTGTTTGGGTTACCTACAGTGGGGAGGGGAAGGCAGGTAGACGTCTGCTGCTCCATGTGTTAGTATCATTAGCAGGAAACTGGACTCTTCCAGGAGGCTACCCTTCCTTTTAGTGGAATAAAGGAGGGCAGGTACTCTAAAAGAGTTTTACACAAAACTCCACCACAACTGTGGATTGATTGATTCTCCCCCTTTCCTCCTTCTCACATAATAGCCTTCTACTCCATTACATCCAGCCCTAAGCTATCATTATTTCCTTTGAGCTTTTTTCCAAACTGCAGCTCTGAACCTTTGCACTTGGACAAGCTTGGCTATAGGCAGCAGAAAAGCACAAGTAGCGTGATGTATCGCGACAGTCTTTCCGTCCAGTTGTTATGCATTTAGCTAGCAGCTAACTGGAAGTGTTGTATGCACACATCAACATTTCACAACCACTGGTCAAAAAGGCAAGGACTGGACTAAGATCAGTGAAACACCACAATAGTGGAGGTTGCTCCAACATGTTTTGATCTTCTTTGTACTGGGGAAAAAAACAGACAATCTCATCCAGTGTCAATGAAACTTTCATGTGGCTCTATAAACCGGTATAAAATAGGCAAAACACCACACACATAAAGTCCACATGCATGCACATGCACACTCCCAACACCCACTACAGTTTGACTCGCTTTCAAGGACCGATCATGTGTTGTTACGTTCTGGAGACATAACACACACACAAACACACACACACACACACACACACATCAAATGAGTCCCATACGCTGAAACGAGTTCAGAGAGAAACTATTTTTAGTGTCTGAGAGCATTTTGCTAATTCACTGAGCTGCTCTTGACTGACTCATTCTGTCGCGGCCCAATTCAGCGGCCCACGCGTACACGCATTGTACCAACGGAGGAATGCTGTGAGCTGTTTAAGGGCCCCGCAATGCTCTTAACAGAACCACACAGGGGCTTCAGTGAAAACAAAGCCCAAATGAAAACAGATGCACTGGTTTTATATTAATCTTCGCTAGACACACGTACCCATGTTATTACCGTATTCTGCATCAATCAAAGGCCCTCCAGGACACATAAGCGCTGACAAGTAGAAAATTATTTTGATACGATTTTATGCAAGAGAGCTATTTTCTTGACAGATGAATATCCTCATTGGACTGCATGTTGGCACTAGATAAAGACTCATGATAAAGGCTACATCCATATAGAAACAGGACCTCCTTCTCTAATATTTACAATAGCATCACATCACAACAACCTGTTGAGGTAAAAGATTGACATTTGGGGAAATAAATGAGAGGTTTGATACCACTCTAATGTCTGTCCATTATTTTTTGTAACTGGAGCCAAAGGGATCTAAATTTAGCTTAGCTTAAAGACTTTGAAACAGAAAGAAACAGCTCGCCTGGTTCTGTCCCTGGATAAAAATCTGCCTACCAGTATCCATAACTTTAACTATTTAAATGTTACATTTTGTTTGTTTAATCCATACAGAAACTCTGCTCCATCAAGTAGTGGTTTTATAGGGTGTTATGTGGGACTAGTTCTTGGACTATCACAGTGATTTCCAGATGTCTTGTCACCACAAGGTTGCTGGTTGCTTTATCCTAACTGGCTGCTGGTTACAGTTTCATATTGAAATATGTTATCTTCTCATCAGACTCTTGCCAAGAAAGCAAATAAGCCTAGGCCTATGTCCCAAAATGTCAAACTATGCCTTTAATAACAACAGCTTAACCAGCGGTATTTCAACAGCAATTTACGATATCTATAAATCTAGAAACACATAAAATTACCAAATAAAACCACTTGCAAACACTTCTAGACAATTTGTGAAATCTCACTATAAACCACAAATTTCAAACTAATGACTGCATTAGAGAAAAAGTCAGGGGATTACTATTAGTCATTGTCATTAGGGTTCATCCACTGGGAATCATGAATATCTGCACCGAAAATTGAGCAAATCCAGAGTAGATGTTGAGATATTTCACTGGATTACTGAATATTTTGACCTGCTGGAGGTGCAAGAGGAAAAGTCAGTGGAACACTTTAGTCAATAGGATTCATCCTCTGGGGACCACGAATGTCTGTGGACTGGCAAAGCAAATGGCACTGATCAAACGGCTTCTTTGTGTCCTTCGATTTCTGTCTTTATTTATTTCTATGCAGTTGCAGTGTTAATTGCTGCAGAAAATATAAATCACCCACTGGAAGTGTATGCCATGAGGGAAAGAAAAATAAAATAGACGTAATGACATATTGGCTGGGCTGTTAAGAGAGACAGCGACAGAGAGAGAGAGATGGAGACAAACAGCTCTGCCAAATACAAGTTTATTTTCATGTCGAGGTGCTCTGATGTCCAACACAGAAACTATAGAGCGTGTCTCCCGTCTTCCAGACTCTGTTTCTCTAATGTTTTCAAAGCTTTCTGAGCTTTTTCTTGGCATTGCAGACTCCGGCATGTTCTTCCAGAATCAATAGCATAACATCTTTGCCTCTTATGCCTTTATTCTGTGCACTATTTTAAAACTCTAACCAAAGTCAATGAGGCAACAAAAGAAAGGCAGGATATAGTGAAATATTGTAGGTCATGACACACGATCCTGCAGGTGCTTTCTTGTTGGGCTTAGAAGTGTGAATCAAAGTGCAGTTCATTATGTCATGTTTCCTGCTATCCTGGTAATAAGTCACTCTAATATCAGCACCACATCCTCATAACAGTTTAATGGTTGATGTAAAACAGTTCATAATAAGTTCACTAATAAAACAGGCTAACTTGACGATGATGCCTGCAAGGTTTGAGCAGAAAGCGTGTTTTTCCATTTAGAGTATTATAATAGAAAACAGAAGTGGTTATTATTGTGTAATGTAATATAAGGTATATTCAATTATACATGTTCTGAAAAACATTAAAGGATTACTTCAGGGAATACTTAAGAAAATAAAAATAAAGAAACTTGGAAGGGCATTTAAGTGAGGGCAGGTGTTTTGTTTTATAAAAATGTATTTTAAACATGACACATTTCTTAAACTTTAGTCATAGTATTTCACAATTTAAAAATGATACATTTCTAGGTAGATGATAGTAATCTGAATACATTTAAAATGTATGTAAACCCTTGGCTTACTGATTACAGTTGTAATGAGGTAATCAGTCACTGCAGTGGAAGAAAGTTTCAAAATAAAAGTAGCCTGCCCAACCCATCAGCATACGGCTGAAGGAGTGATTTTAATCGACCGGTGGTTCCCAAAGGGAGGGATAAGGAGTGGTTAAACTCCATTATGATACCATTAAAACAATGAGAGAGCAGCAATAAAGAATCATTGCTCTTGCATCAGACTTTACTCCCAAGTGCCTTTCCTACCCAAAGTGAATTTTGTAAGTAAAATCTTGTGGACTCCCTCACACACAATCGTAGCGAACAGGAGTCTGTGGCTGACTGCAGGCCCTTTAATGAGTCCTTGACATGAAAACTAGATGGGAAACCAATGCACTCTGCAAAAATTGTGTGCATTATAAATTGGCAAAACCGCCAGCAGCAGACAAAGAAAGAAAGAACAAAAAAATCAACTCAAATGATTCCTGGCAACACGATAGTAACACCGCACATGATTAAAGCATTGCTGTGCACAATTACGCTTAAAAGTTGGCCCGTAAAGTCGTGGTGTGTATCGCAGCGTTAAGGAGATTTAAATGATCACCCTCTGATTGTGATCATCCCCGGGTATCGAAAAAATAGGGAGAAGAGCCAAAGGTTTGCGTCGCAATTTTACAGTTTAGCTCTAAGAAAAACAAATCTATAAAACTGCTCGAGGGCAAAAACTGGAATATATTAGCCAGAGTCCTCCATGTGACACAGCGACCGCAGTCCCCTCCCCCGAGTCTCCCCCTCCCCCCATCCCACCCCATATTAAACCAGAGTTACTGTAAACTGAATATAAAACCCATAATCCTTTGCATCTGGGTTCTCATCTTGGCGCGCAGGACCGGTTCGGCTGCTATAGCGCGGTGAGGCTGGCACACACTCTCCAGTTGCTGCTATGCCTCATGTTTGGTGGGTGGCTGGTTTTGAGACCCTTAACAACACCAGAGACTGTGAGAAACAATTACATGCCACACCCAAAAAAAAAAATATTTTTAAGAAAACACATAAAACTTCAAGAAACACACTTATCACAACATATGTCACGCTGTTCATCAATTTGGCCACATTATCAACTTTCATCCAGAATAAATCCACAACGCCTACACCAACACGTCTGCCTCTGTTTACAGTAAAGACATCATATACGGTAAAAGGTGGTACTCTGCCACAAGAGCTGAACCCCCACACTGGAAAAAGCTTTTTCAGTGGAAAACTCTTGGCAGCTGAAACGTGGCTGTCGGTTCTCGGGGGAGTTGCGTGACAAAAGGATGATCTAGCGAAGCAGAGAGGAGGGGGAGTTCTTGCACAGAGCTTGGACGTCTGAATTTAGCTGAGTGAGCTCTGCTGTGTTTTTCTATCTGCAAGACTGAAGCAAAAAAAAAGTGAGAAATTTGAACTTTTCAACTTACTGCACACCTTTGCAAAGTCTGTTTTTGTGTCTTCTTTTTTCAAACTTTAATTGTCTTAATTTGACCCCTTTTTCTGCAGCTCTATCTTATAATTATATCAGCAGATCTGCCCCACAACTTTGCTTGAATTTCCAGTAATAACATGGGAATAAATAATTTGGATCCTCCGCAACAAAAGATTTCTTAAATACAACGACAGATGCCTTGTGCTGCCTGCCAATCTGTCCTTTGGTCGAGTCGTTTTAAAGCTCTGTTAATTAGGGGAGCTGGGATGGAAAAACTAACGAAATAAGTCAACTCGATGTCATCTCTAAGGCAACGTAAGGCCAGCTTTCATTTGTCAATTTCAGTCATTGTGGTCGGGGATCCTTTATGTAACTGAGAAAAACAGAATGCAGTGTGTGTGTGTCCCACCTTCCTGGTCCCCACGTTACATTCATTCAGGTTTAGGTTCCACGGGGAACCAATGACAGGCAGCAGATCTGTCAGTAAGCTGTCTTAAATATTCACCTTGCAGCGACCAACAAAAACAAAACTGTGTTGCAATAAATTTATTGCATAAAGACATGCAATAAATGTATAAAATGTATACTCTGAAACACAGCAAACTAAAAATCTTGAGGCAGGAGACAAAAAATGTGACTGAAAACGAACTCTGACTACGTAAACATGAAAGCAGAAGCCGATTTGAGATGACGGGATCCGAGAGGATGTAATGAGCGATGTCCACACCTTTTCCTGTCGTGGTAAATAGCTAATAGTACGATAAGCGAGAGCTAGTGTGTGTTTATGTTGGAGAGTGCCTTTTTGAGTGAGGTCAGAAGGTACTGGAGCTCATGTGACAGCATCTGTCTCCACGGTGATGGAGAACAGAGCCTGTGGATATCAGGGGCTGGAGTGATAAGGTCACCATGGTAACGCTGTTGTTTTGGAGCGCATGAGGACATCAACATGAGCTGAGCAGAGGACAGAGTAGAGTAGACTTTTGTCTCAGGGCCCCTGCAGGGTCTTTAACGTGCATTTCATTTAATATGAAAATAAGGCCTTAAAAGTATTGAATTTCTTTACAAAGATCTTCATTTTTACTCTTGCCCTTTCGTAGAACTAAATAGAAACTTTACTCTGTTAAGTGTGACTTTGATGTTATGCAACAGTACAGTTATTGTTTTAGCCCTTCTCCTAAAAATTACTATCCCATTCTACAAATCTGCATTGTGAATTATGTTTTGAGGGGAATTTTAAGGCAGTGGCTTTGTATGGAGGCCTGAAGGGAAGGGCTATCTACTTTGGAAAACTTTCAAATCTAGCGTACTCTAGTTTCTCAAGATTGCCAACCCTGCTTTTAATACTCAAGAACACTGTTATGCATTGATCTCTAGGACCAAATATTTTGCATGATACAACAGTATGACTGCACAGGGAATAAAATCAAATCTGTTGTAACCGCAGTCTTTTGGGACGTTGATGAAAAATCAAATAAACAATCCTTGTTTTCTTCATTCATCAAATGTTTACTTTGTGCAGATGTGTGTGATCTGATGTGGTTTACACTGAAGTCCTTTTTTTGTTTTTTGAGCTGGGCTTCTCGCCAGTTGGAGGCCTTTGCTCTCCCTGATGCATTACTCCGACACGTTTGAGGCTCGTGCACTCTCCTACACAGACCCACAGTGCAAACTGCTGCCTGGTCCTCCACACTCCAGACCAAAAACCACAGGCAGGATGGCTGTGGCTTCAATGGTCAGAGAAAGCAGAGGGACCACAAAAACAAACTTAAACACAGAGACGCTCTAATAAATACACCAGTTCACCTCTATGGAGCAGAATAAACAAAAACACAGACTTGCACACCTTTGATTGAAATCGTGTCTGTTCTCTTCACAACACGCGTTTTATTAAAACTTTAGAGAGTGAATTGGTGGAAAACCCAAAATGGAAGTCCTGGCTGAGGTTTCAAAAGGGACCTGACCATACAGAGCTGTAATTATATGTGCTGTAATGCTCTGTGGATCATGCTGGTGTGGAGACACGTAGAGTCCTTGTAAAAAACACAGCTTTATTCCACAAACCGTGACCAGAAAACACAGCTCTGCATTGTAAATTCTCACAGTAAGAGCACATGCGAAAAACCTCTCAGTCCACAACATTAGAAGGCTGCAGCTGGTAAGAAACATAAGTAGTGTTTTAAAATTCACACTTATGGTGGTTGTTTGTCACATGAACCATCTGTGTCCGCAGTGGGGCTTTATCGCACAGTGACGGTTGAGTGAAGTTCAAACTTGTGAGCAAATAAGCTTTTGACACCAAGGACTTTAGGATGGTTGACAAACCATGAAAACCAGGATCTAAAAGGGAGACAGATTCAGATCTACAACAACAAGAATTTAGCATTTTTTGACTATTTACTGGACTTACTAGGCTTCATGTTCGAGTGTAGCAGATTTGTCCTATCTCTAATGACAAAAACAAGTTATAATGTGATATAAACATGAAGACATTTTAGTAACTATTTATAGACAGATTTTTTACCCCTTAAAAGAAACACCTTACTTTATTAACTCATTCCAGTTTATAAGAAAAACTTATTAACAAATCATAGTAGTTTTTGCCGTAAATCACAAGTATTGGACAAATTTAAATTTTTCAGATGAAACTCAATTTATGGCTAATAGAAGTTGCGACATTTCAGTCAAAACCTCAAATGTAAAAACCTAATGGTGGCACTAGAAGAAAAGCCAGTGGATCACAAAAATCCATAGGATACATCTTCTGGGAACTATGAATGTTTGAGGAAAATGTGCCAATCCACCTTTCAGATGTTGAGATATTTCACTGAATCACTCAGAAATGTGACTTGAAACATCAAAGTCATTGACATTCATCCTCTGAGCACCATGAACATCTCCACAAACTTTTAGATATTTCCATCCGAGCCACAGTGGTGTTTCGAGTTACGGGCATTTCCGTCCCTAGAGCCACTCTGCTAACGTGGCTACGAGAGCGAGCCAAGATGTAATGAACTGCATGCATCCTTGAATGAAAAACACATTTAACAGCACAAGAATATCAAACTTGTGTGAATGCTGAATCACGTTCTAACTATTTGGAGAGATCTCTGCCATAAAGTCTCTATGGGCAGGATATTTCTAATGGCTGCGACGCTTGATTGATCAGCTGGAATGTCCTCTGTGCCATTGTTTCGGCATGTATCACAGACAACTTGTTGATTCAGACGGACACTTCCTCCTCATCTCTTCCTGTGCTTCACTGTCGCGCTCATTCTCCGCTGCCGCTCAGGAAGCTCTCTGTTCTCTGGCTATGGATGTTTGCGTGAGTCATGTTGTTCTCTTGTATTTGCAATTTCATTCTATGACTTTATTATAAGGCCATGATTCTTTTAATCTGACTGAAATAGTCCTGTGATGATTTTATTATTACTTCCTAATCTCAAAATGGATTAATAGTTATGGCATTGAAAGGAATACTGCTGTGCTGTGTTTTCAAATGGCAGTTGAGAAAGGCTCACTTTTATAGTGATTATTTTCTTCATTATTCAGTTATTTGTTTGTCCAATAAAACTTGAGAAAACAGTGAAAATCACAATATACTGGAGCCAAAGGTGATGTCATCCAATATTTAGTTTTGTCAGTCCAGGTTTTTGCTTGAAAAATGACTTAAATGATTAGTTGACTATTAAAATAATTGCAGATTAATTTGCAGACGAGTCATTGCAGCTCTATTCCCATTAATCTCATTTTGTTCTAATCTAGGAATTAGTTAATTTGTCAAAAAGACAGTGATTTGGAACATTTACAAAACAATTAGGGCTGCAATTTACTAATCTGTTGTTAATTCTCTAGATTAATCAGTTTATAGTTTTGCCGATCAAACATCATTAAACAGTCAAAAATCACAATATCCAAGAGCCCACAGAGAAATTTTTGTTTTCCTCGACAAACACAAAATCTAAAACGGTACATATTTTTAGAAATGTAAGACCAAAAAAAAGCAGCAAATCCCTACATTTGACCACCTGGAACTATCAGATGTTTGTCTTGAAAATGAATTTAACAGATTAATCCGTTATCAGAAAGTTGCAGATTCTTTTACTGTCAATTGACTAATCGATTAACCGTCAAATCTTTGCAAAACTGACCTCAATCTAACCCATACTTAAGATACAGAAGTATTTGTTAAAAAAGCAGGTGTTTTATATGACGATTTACAAAACAAAACGTATATTTGATCGTGCTCCTACTGTATGTTATGATTTGCTAATCTGGACATTGTGAAAGTATTTTGCATCTTTGCAAATATGAATATTTACTAATTGTTTGCTCTTGCTAGAGATGTATCTTAATCCTCGCACTGCAAGGCAACACATCTGCACTTTATTACAGTACACTGACTAATTTGATTTCTTTAACAGTTACTAACAGAAACTCGGAAAGAGCTGTAGTTGCACAGCGACATTTTCCTGAACCATGTCAGTAACTTTTAATTCCCCCATTGACCCCTGTGAGGTTTTCGGTCTTTATCCTCATGCTAATTTCTCATGCCATATTTATTAGTACACACAGTTCCTGTAAAATATACAGAGCAGGCCAAGAGGTCAAGAGCCTTTAAAATCTTCAGAGGAGCTTAAGAAAACAGACACAACCGCCACTGAACCCTTGCAACGATCACATAAGTGTCTCTGAGCAGAATAACTCTTTGTGAAGAAAACAAAGCCAGTATTATATTAAGCAAACGACTATTGAATTGGTTTTAAGACCAGGACATGCAGTCTTGGTTTGGTTATTTATCTTGGTCAGTATAAGACTTTGTCTTGACAGTTTGCTGCCAAATCACAAAAGTACATGTAGCCACTGCATTAGTAATAATCTATTTACTAACCATGAATGCAAACCTGTAGGATCCTTTCTATGCAGTGAGGTTGTATGGGCATCTAGATCAACATCTCTGTTGAGGCTTAAGAAACCCCAAAATCATTCGTTTCTACTAATGGAAACTGTTCATGCTGCAACTTTAACTGATAATTGACTCTTTGTCTTCTTTTATAATTTGTTTTTTTCAATGTGAAGAGGTCAATTTGACTCGAGTAGTTGTGGTTTTGGTCTCAAATTGATCTGATAGACGTCAGGAACTCTACTTGGATCTGGTTTTGAAGTTAACACGGTTACAGCTTGCACTCAAAGTTTGTAGCAAAGCCCGAAGGGAAACTTCAACACAACAAGCTACACTGTTGCACTGGGTGACATGTGTCTTAATGATGATGAACACTGGCCCTATAGTTTATTTAGAGTCCATCCCACATACACCGTCCTGCTGCAGTAAATACTCACTATCGTATCAAATGTCTACTGATCAGTGGCTGAAAGTAGTCCCAAACAATTGTACATTTTCCTCTATTTTAGTGACAAACCCGAAGAGCCCAGCTGTTTTTTGAAATTACAGGGCTTTTTTATTTTATTTTTGAGTTGTTTTTAAAGATTTATGTTTTCAGTAGGAAACCCTGGGTTTGGGGGTTCAGACAGAGGGGGGGAAGTCAGACAGTATTTAGAGAGCCACTGACACATTGTTTGTTTTGGTGCATTTGTTGACAAAAAGAAAAATATAGAAAAACACCAGACTCATCCTTCAAACCTGAGAACTAGAGAATCATTTAGTCACACGATTTATATATATATTTATGTATGTTATATTTTATATAGTCATTGATGCAAAGACTCTTATACTTTTTATTAATGGCTCTAGGGTTTCATTAAAGCATTGTGCACATCTGGATGTACTTCAAGGTTGGTGATGGATGCAAAAACAATCTGAAACTTTTCCACAGCTTTGCTAAACTTTACAGCCTGTCCCTCGTATGCTGGTCAGTAAACAGAGCGCACTTCTCCGATCGCATGTTTGACTCGTAGTTTCTTACGAGGGGAAACAGGCGACCAGGCTGCAGCCACTAAAGGGAAACGCTGAACCTCTGCAGGCGGCCAAAACTGCCAAGCCATCACAAAACTCTGTATCGAACATCGACATAAACACAGATGTGCTCGCACAGACCTTGCCTGTTTTATGTACCTCAACACACACACACCCACACACACGAGCACACAGCTCTCCTTTTCTTTCCATTACGACCTTTGTTTTTGGCTCCAGACCGTGCAGATTGCTTACTCTTGTGGTTTTTGACCCTCATGGTCGGGGAGCTGCTGTCCAAACTCTGTTGGGGAGGTGTGAAATCGACCCCCATCTGCTTTGGCAAAAAAGCCTTCCACGAGCACAGAAGCTGAATGTGTCCACAAAACCCAGTTCTAAGCCTATAATAAATAATTGATGCTGTGCTTAGTGAGAATTTTCTTTTCTGTATTGAACAAGGCCTACTATATAAAAACAGCTGAGTGTTTTATTGAGTTATGTTTTGTAAAATATGGGCTTCCTGGGGGGTCATTGGCGACTGACAACATTATGTTGATCCCTCTAAATGTCTGCGGCGTCTGAATAATATCACGAGAAGCATCTTCCTTTTATCCAGTTTTTGAGGCACGGCTCTATGAAAGAGAGAGAGCAATTTACAGTAACAGGCTTTAACCGCTCCACATCTGGTTTCGATTAAGACAACACTTCTAATGTGACTGGATGGCAGACTTTTTTTCCCCCCCCTCTCTTTGCAGCTGCTGATATGCAGCGAGCTGGGAATCATACAGCCATATTTTTCTGTTGTTGTTGTTGATGTTTTTCTACCACTTGTTTCAAGGATTCATTTATGGTACCATTTATTCAACATGGAAAATGAATTGGTGATTTACAAAAGATTGAAGTGTTGCTGACTGTAGGGTGGTACAAACATTACGCAAGGAGAGTGGGAGCTGCATACTGGGAGACAGATGTACATTTTCAATTACTCCCATGTGGGTCCAGCGTCTACAGTAACCTACAGTAAGGACCTAGATAACCAGGAAAGACTTGGCAGAACATGAACACAGGCAGCAGCAGACTACCATCACGGCAGGTAGAGTTCACCAGAACAGTTATCAGTTATTATCTCTATCTGCTTTCCTTCTTTAACTCTATTTCCAGGAAGTCCAGTCTGGGCCAGTAAATTCCTAAAAGTTAAACCCTATTGATTTACAGGCCAAGCACATGCACATGGTGTGCTGCCTTTCTGGAGGACAAGGTGGAAACCTGCAACTTATTAAGTGATCATTTTTTTTGCAGCCCCAAAAGCTCCTTCTCCTTCCCAGTCTCCAGATGGACCTCATCCTGCAAGCATCTGGTAGTTAACGCCGTACTTTCTTCACAAAAAACACTTGAGCCACGTGTGCTACCCTGAAGGTGAACCCTCAGAGATGTTCCTTTACTTAAGTCTTATCCTCCATGCTTTTCCCAGCAGTGTCACTGGACTGAAACAGTTTCAAACCCCACAGGTGGTGCCATTAATTCACTTTGTTGGAAGGCCTCGTGGCTAAAGAAAGATGAGACTATGCGCTGCAGAATGAGCTTAAGTTAAAAAACGGCCCTGGCATCTGCAATGTGCAACACATTAGCCTCTTGGGCCTTTTTTGGGTATGACACCTGCATGTCTGTCCAACACAACAGGAAGACGGGGGTCAAAGAGGAGACAAGAGCCAGATACAAGCCACCACACAGGACATCCTGGGCAACAATATGGGAGGGCGAACACTGAGGATGGAAGGAGGGAGAAGGTCCAGGAGCCCGTCATCTTATTTAGGTATGATGTTCCAACTCAAGGAAACCAAGTGGAGGATGAATTGTTAACACTTTTCTTTTTATGGATGCCCAGAGGCAAACGGGACGCAGTGGGAAACACAGCACTGAGAGTTGTGGATGATTTTCTTTTTTTTTTGAGGTGAAGATTCTTCCAGCTTTTCAAAAAGTGCTGAAGATTAGTTCAAACTGTTTACCAGTTAACGAGCAAGTAAGCAATTTAGTTGTTAACACATTGCAAAAGCAAGTTACCCCAGAGTATCTTGTCAGCACTTAATTCACAATGTCTTTGAAGAAAACATGTTTTCCTCATTACTCTGTAATTGACTACAACTCCCTGGTTCATTATCATCTGTCTCCAACTAATTATTCCATCTCTTCAGCTGAGTTTCTTACAGTTTTTGAATAAATAACACCCTGTCCCTCAAGTCCAAGCTCTCTCTTTTGTCGTCAATCATCTTTGCACTAGGCGGCACCAGGGGAATGAAAACTGGGACAAACAATAGGAAGCCGATAGGAAACATCTTGCATGTACATCCAGGTCTGCATCTCAACATTCCTCTGACATGTAAACAGAAGAGAGTTGGGGATAAAACCAGGCGCGTGAAAGGAAAAGTCCTTGAACGTTGCCATCAGACCTTTACTGGCTCCCACTTTTTTCCAACAGCAAACCTCTTTTTGGCTTCTCTGTCCATTTTTTTTACAAATAATCCTTTTTTTTTTTTTAAATGAGGACGCTGACAAATCTGTCATCTTGTTTTTCCTGATCCTAGGGTTGTCTTTCAGAAGTGGCCTGGAAAATGGAGTACAAAAAAAAAGAGGAAAATAAGTCCTCTCATAAAATGCAAGATGGACGACTGCGAGAGTCATAGCTTAACGCAGCTGGTGGAGTGGATTTGGGTATGAGCTCAAGAAAAACATCAAGTGTTATGGCAGTTCATGTCCGCCTGGTGCCAAGCATGACACAAAGGCCATTTGTTTTCCACATGCATAACTCACATCTTGTATGGTAAACTCATGATATTTCATCTCATAACTGACGAAATAAACATTCAGTGCTCCATTTGCGCAGCCAATTTGGCTTGGGAAAGTATTAAAAACAAATAAAAACAGACATAACTCCAATTTTCATCACAGATATGAAAACAAAAGGCGAGAAGCCCTCTGAGCTTTCAATTTGGTGCTGCATTTCCTCTAATTCTACATCTCAGGTTTCACTTGGTTCCAGGCATCCTGCATAGACACCACAGCGAGACGTAGACACCAATGAAAGCCCCTGAAATCTTAATGAACAATGTCTCCACTGCTGCTCCACCCACCGCCCCAAACACCACCCACCAACCACCAACATAAGCAACTTCAGGAAAGACCCTCACCACAGTACAAGTAGTCTGTGGTCATTCCATCAAGCCACTGTTGGCTCCGCCTTCTGTTCCAGCCCCAAACCCCCCGACCTCTGCTTTTTATGATTGGTTATTTGAGCCAATGAAACTGTACATGTTCCCCTGAGCTGGAGGGCTGCAGTCGAATCTGCTCCAAATTACTTGCACGGCTGCAGAGCACATGGGGTTGAAAGGCTTATATAAGCCTGTGGTAGGAATATTCAACCCATGTCACCTTCATTTGAATTCCCTGTGCTCATTGTCTTTTTCATCAGGACTGTTTTAGCATCAAAAAGAAAAGCTTGGGGAGTAGACAAAGGTCTTTATTTTCTTTCATCTTATGCTGATGTATAAAAAGTGTGGGGAGTTTCCAGTTACTTGCAACATTTTACACATAAATAAAAGTTAGTGTAACAGAGAAAGAAAATCAACACGCAGCATAAGGAAAAAGAGTGCCACACAGTACCACCCACACGAGAAAGCAGAAACCCTAAGCCAATAACAATTTAGCAGAAAAAGCCACAAAAGTAACAAAAACAGGCTGCAGCTGCTGTCCATAACTTCATCATGCAGTTAAATAGAAATGGTTGTAGCTTAAAGTCCAGAGCATCAGGTTAGTTAACAGTATGAGTTTTGTCCTTAGACATTTTCTCTTTATTGATTTGTATGTTCGCTGCCTTTATCTGAGAAGTCAGATACCAGTTTAATAGTTCTGAACGATGTTGTATAAAAGACTGACATTTGATTAAAAAAAATTCTGCGATATATGAAAAAATAAAGATATTCACCCTGATTTTTGTATGATACAATTTAAAGGTAAATTCATCACTTTGCACTTTGCTAGCAAAACTAAGCTAAATTTTGCGCAATTGTAAACAATTGAATCATTAATATATTGGTTGGATATTTATGAATGGCGAAGACAAAGCAAAAAGATCACACCTACCAAGCATGATTAACCAGACGGGCTTGGTTTGCCGTCATCGCCACAGACACCTCGCCAGCGTTGTAGTCAAGACCACCTAAACTAAGTCTTAAGACTTAAGTCATGACCAAGACCAGACCAGAGCAAGTCTCACTGCATGACGCAATTACTATAAAATATGCAACATGCAAATCCTTGACACTCCTTAACTCAATCTGAAAGATCCACATTCCCATAAAAACACCTTGGCTGTTGCCAAACATACTGCTGTGTCTAGGTGTACCATGACAAATGTATTGATAAAAGAATCAAAAGGCATTGCTGATGTAAACCTTAAGTTTTGGATTTGTCCTTAATTTTCTATGAGCAATCAGGGTTATTATGTTAACAAATATGTCTATCTCTTGGAAGGTTAAAGGGACATTGTTTAGGATTTAGGGGGATTTAATGTCAGAAAAATCGAAAAAGATAATATCATATTTTTATTAGTATATTATCAGCTGATAATAAGAACTGGGCTGCACGGTGGTGTAGTGGTTAGCACTGTCACCTCACAGCAAGAGGGGCCTGGGTTCAATTCCCGGGCTGGACAACCTTCTGTGTGGAGTTTGCATGTTCTCCCCGTGTCAGCGTGGGTTCTCTCCGGGTTCTCCGGCTTCCTCCCACAGTCCAAAGACATGCAGCTTAGGTGCATTGAAGACTCTAAATTGCCCGTAGGTGTGGATGTGAGTGTGAATGGTTGTTTGTCTCTATATGTCAGCCCTGCGACAGACTGGAGACCTGTCCAGGGTGAACCCTGCCTTCAACCATTGACAGCTGAGATCGGCTCCAGCACCCCTGAGACCCTTAACTGGATAAGCAGGTTACGGAAAATGAATGGAATGGATGGATAATAAGAACTACTCTCTGCTCCTTTTAGTGATCACCAAAAACATTTCAGTTCATCCTGAGGGGAACATAGATGTTTGTACCAAATTTCATTCGCATTTCACTAAAATTGTCACATGTCAACATCATGATGGCGTAGAGGAGAAATCTGGATTCCTGAAAGTATTTTGCATTCATCCTCTGGGAACAATGAATGTCTGTACAACAAGTCATGGCCATCCAATTAAATAGATGTATTGAGATATTTCAGTAAGGACCAAAGTGGTGGACGAGCACTAAGTCCATGCTTCAAAGCATAACACAACACTCGGATGTCCCTTAAATAACACACAAATGGTGTGTGGGCACCGTGTATAAACCTGTCAAGAAAAATTGTGGCCTTCAAAAGACAACATACAGAGACTGTGGGTAACCTGTGTGGTGTTACAATACATTTAAAAAATGTCCAGGCACTGGGGGATCAAATTAACACTAATGTCTCTAACCTCAGTTCTACTTTCTTTCTATTTCTATCTCTTTGTGTCTCTGGCCAGTGTCATCTCCAACCAAAACATATCCGATAGCCCGCCTGAGCCCGAGTCCTCTCCTGGACAAACACATGGTAAGTGAGCCAGATCTCCAGCTGTCAGACTAGAGACGGGTTTGTGGTCCGAACAGACAGAACAAAGAAATGGGTCACCATTAATACCACTGATAGGTGAAACCGTCTGGAGGAGGGAGGACACATTTTCAGGGGGAAGATGCTATTTTTCCACTAATGAGGATCTCATATGAAGAGACTGAAGAAAAACAAAGATGGTTCCAGGGAGGGAGAGCGGTGTTACTTCTCACATGCAGAATTCGATGAAACAAATAGATGGGATTAATGGCACATTTGAAAAATGGCACCTTACTTCATGGAATACTTGGAGAATGACAAAGGAAAGTTCAGTCTGCAGTCTGAGAGATGATATGTGGTTGCCAGAGCAGATGTGAGGTCAGGAGTCCAAACCAGGTGGAGGAGATTTACTCTGATAGTTATTCACATCTTGCCTTCTTTCACAGATGTTTTTTATGCCTTAAATGGTGCCAGGGACTCCTTAATCAAAAAGCATTCATTGATAAGTCACAGATAAGTGCATAAATGCTAAATTTACGGTGTGATTTCACACCTCTGCTGAGGGAAAAGCAGAGTTTGTTTCCAAAACACGTGCTTGGGTGTGCAGCAGTTCATCATTTTATGACTCTACACTTGCAGAGGATCAAGACCGTAAAAGTGTAATTCAATTTCTCAACAGGTTACTGTGAACAACCTGGTGATAAGCAATAGTTTGTGTTAAATTTGTTGCTTCCATTCAGTTTGGAAAATGTCTTTTTACTCCAATCTGCAGATCTTTCACTGCTTCCTGCATTGGCTCTATAGAAAATAATGTCAAAATGAGGAAACATTCAACGTATGAAAGCATCTTTAGTTAATCATATCCCCTTTTATAAGTGGACCGATACACAGCAGAGTCCATATTGTTTCCAGTGTCACACACACTCGTACAAACAGTGTATGCACATGCATGAAAGCGTGCAACAACCCACAGCAGCCTCTCACATCTGCAGCGACAAAGTAAAACACTCCGTCTGCTTCACCTGATTCACTTCACTGACAGGACATGAAAGTTGAGTCACGCCATCGTGAAGCAGGATGTCACACAGTTGTTTGGGCTGCTGCCACATCGTCGCCACGTTTCATTGGCTTGAGTCACGGCTCCTCCGGGACCCGAAAACACAGACGGAGAGGTGAATCCAGAACTCGGATCAACAACTTAATGAAAATCAAACACAGCAGAGGAGGAGGAGGAGGAGGAGGAAGAGTAGGAGGCGGTGGGCAATGAGGAAACAACAGATTCCTCTGCAATGAATCGATAGAGACGACATGCCAGAGGATCACGGCTTCTCTGAGTCACATTCTCTCGATAGTTGCTGGAGAAGTTTTCAAAGCAGAGCCAGAGATGCCAAAAAAGTCAAGTGCATGAAGCGGTGACACAATGCTAGAAGTTCACTTGAGCAAGTGGTTTAATTGATTTGTGTGCCGACTAATAACATAACTTGATGAACAGACAGATGGGACTGTGATCAATAAAGCAACAGAACTTCTAACTGTTTTACTTTGGCTAATTTTGATACTTTACTTGAGTATCTTCATTCTATGCGACTTCATACTTCTGCTCCACAACATTTATTTAACAGCTGTAATGACTGTTTACCTTGTTAATTAAGATTTTACATGCAAAACATACAATTTCCTTCTAAAATATGATGCATCGTAAACAAATTAAAAGTAGTTAACATTTTCCGTCGACATATTAAGGGATCAGTAATAATAAAACATTATTACACTGTAATATAACAGTTTCAAAGAGGCCACTCAGCTTAAAGAGTACTTTTACTGTTACAGTAATAGTTGGAAGTACATTTTGCTGATAATACTTTCACTTAAGCAGAGCTGCACTGCAAAAATACAAACACATTACTTCCAAAGGTTCTTTGAAAATAGCATGTTGGTAAAAGAATGTCAAAGTATTTGTATTTTCTGTTGTGCAGTAAAAGTATGAAGAACTTTATTCTAGTATCTGAAGGAAAGTTGTTTTTACAGTACTTGAATAAATGTACTTATAGTCACTCTCCACCACTGCTTCCATTCCATAATTTTTCACAAATATACAAAGTGGCATCTTTATAAAGAACAGATGGATTTTCATAATAGCTGTAATTGATCAAATGTGCTAAAGTTTACGCATTTAAGCAAATAAATAACGTCATAAAAGTCACTCTGAACTCACAGAAGATTGCTACACTTTTACTCTAACTACATAGATTTGGGGATTCTGTTACATGTTGCAACATTTTCCACAACAGCACATTCCCATACAGTAGTTTAAACTGTACCCGTCGGGTTTATTAACCAGTACCTTATCATCATAACTGTCATAAAAAATATTTGGCTCTCACATAAACCGTGAAAGCCTCCGTGACAATCCCGTTTTGTTTGAAGTCATTGATTTTACTCACCTTGCCGACCAATAACTCCCGGATTATGATATTTTATATCGCAGTTAGAAACCAACTTCCATGGCGCAATTGAGATGAAGAAGAAAAAGTGCGCTGTTTTTTTTAGGGTCTCATAACTCTTAGGAAAAATCTTCAAGCGGTGTAAACATTTAGAAGAAAGAGAGAAAAAGAGACCTCTCGAATCCAACGGGGGAGGGTCCTGAAGAGGAGCCAAAGAAACTGGAAAAACTGTGACAGCGACGGGACTGAAGAGGAGGAGGAGAGGAGGAGGAGGAGGAGGAGAGGAGGAGGAGGAGAGAGGAGGGATGGGGTAGAGAGGTTTAGGGAGGTCGAGGGAGGAGATAGAGAGAGTTGTTTTTTTTGCCTGCAGACCTCCTTGTGTATAGATAGATAGATAAATATAGATAGATGTGTATATATATATATATATATATATATAGATATAGATAGATAGATAGATAGATAGATAGATAGATATATATATATATATATATATATATATAGATAGATAGATAGATAGATAGATAGATAGATAGATAGATAGATAGATAGATAGATAGATAGATATAGATAGATATGATATAGATATAGATAGATAGATAGATAGATAGATAGATAGATAGATAGATAGATAGATAGATAGATAGATAGATAGATAGATAGATAGATAGATAGATGTGTGTATATATATATATATATATATATATATATATATATAGATAGAGATAGATAGATAGATAGATAGATAGATAGATAGATAGATAGATAGATAGATAGATAGATAGATAGATAGATAGATAGATAGATAGATAGATAGATAGATAGATAGATAGATAGATAGATAGATAGATAGATAGATAGATAGATAGATAGATAGATAGATAGATAGATAGATAGATAGATAGATAGATAGATAGATAGATATGATAGATAGATGTGTATATATATATATATAGATAGATATAGATAGATAGATAGATAGATAGATAGATAGATAGATAGATAGATAGATAGATAGATAGATAGATAGATAGATAGATAGATAGATAGATAGATAGATAGATAGATAGATAGATAGATAGATAGATAGATAGATAGATAGATAGATAGATAGATAGATAGATAGATAGATAGATAGATAGATAGATAGATAGATAGATAGATAGATAGATAGATAGATAGATAGATAGATAGATAGATAGATAGATATATAGATAGATAGATAGATAGATAGATAGATAGATAGATAGATAGATAGATAGATAGATAGATAGATAGATAGATAGATAGATAGATAGATAGATAGATAGATAGATAGATAGATAGATAGATAGATAGATAGATAGATAGATAGATAGATATACTATTTCTAGGGTCGGAGTATTGACTTCCTGGAGTGTCCGCTGGTTGCCCGGCAAATGTTTGCCTTATATTGAACAGACAAATATGACAGGGGGATCAATCATTTCAACTAGATGATAATGTATGGAGTAGAATGTGGTGTAGATGCTCTATATGAGATAACTTCTGTTGAATGTATCATTCATTTCAACCAATTAGCTGATCAGTCATTCATTTTGAATTAGCTGATCAACGACATCTCC
Source organism: Anoplopoma fimbria (assembly GCF_027596085.1). Lineage (NCBI taxonomy): Eukaryota > Metazoa > Chordata > Actinopteri > Perciformes > Anoplopomatidae > Anoplopoma > Anoplopoma fimbria. The sequence goes on along the minus strand of NC_072468.1, from coordinate 22,323,206 downwards.
TTACTTCTCTGATCTTCCTTATTGCTTTTAACAGGACACTAATAACACATTACAATATTCAGCTTAATGTATGCTAAACTATCTATGGCCCAAAGTGTGTGAACACCTGGACTTTAATCTGCTGCCTCAATGGACTCCACCCCTCTGGGAAGACAATAAACCAGATTTTGGAACTTGGCTGCAGAGATTTACTGCCATTCATCCACAGGAACCACATTTAAAAACCACATTAGAGAGATCGGTCACTGATGTTGTGTGAAAAAGGCTCACAGTCGGCGTTCCAGTTCATCCCAGAGGTGTTTGGGATGGGTTTGTGCAGGCCAGTCCAGTTGTTTAACACCTAATTCCAATTTTTTTATTTGGATATGAATTTAAGCACGGAGGCGTTGTCATGTTGAAACAGTAAAGGGTCTTCTCCAAACTGTTGCCACAAAGTTGGAAGTAAACTGTTGCATAAAATATATGTGTATGCTGTAGCATGAAGATGTACCTTGATTAGAAACCATAAAATCTCTTCCTCTCACACACTGTTCTATTGACAGCTGTGTAATAACCTCCTCTGAGATAAATGTCAGTCAGCCGACAGCAGGCAGCAGTTGGAGGGCTTCCTCCCAAAACAGTAGGCCGGCCATGATAACCAGCCAGAGCAGGACTGGTGTGCATCCCCCGCTGAGCGTTGACACAGATAAACAACTCATGGATGGAGCCCTGCTGGAGCAAACATCCTCACTGCACGGAAACCAAGAACAGGGGGAAATTAAATTGTTTCCTGTTGGTCTAATAGGAGCTGTGCAGCAGCCACATGCTGAGGACACAGAGAGAGGATGACATCATTTCAGGTTTGCTTTTAGTTGTTCTTGTGAGGTCTGAAAAGGTATTTAAAGACTAGAGTGAAGCATCCTGGATGTAACGTTCTACTACATTTATCAACATGGACCACAAAAATCAACACCAGATGAAAGTTCCTTGTAGCTTAAGTAAGTACTACACTGTAAAAAATACATTACATTACAGTCATTTAGCAGACGCTTTTATCCAAAGTGACTTACAATCAGTAGTATATTACATATCATTCACCCATTCACACACTGATGACAGGCTACCATGCAAGGTGCCACCATCAGACTCTAACTAACATTCATGCAACATCCAGTCCACACCGATGGCAAGCCTTCGGGAGCAACTTGGGGTTAAGTGTCTTGCCCAAGGACACATCGACTGGGTATCGAACCACCGACCCTCTGATTGGAGAACTACCTTGCTCTCCACTACGCCACAGCCACTCTGTTACAAGTAAAAGTCCTGCACTGGAAATGTCAAGATGTGAGTATAATCAGGAAAATGTACTTAAGAACTAAAAGCAAGGATGAAAAAAAATGTCCCCTGTGGCTGTTATACTATTAATTGTATCATTAGATTATCTTTTCTTCTCTCATTGTTTGGGAAGCAGAGAGCCTGAACCTGTTTTCATCAGCTATGGTAACATTTGAGGTAGTGAACTGGCCTTTAACCTTGAATCTCGTAAAGTGAGCTACTGAATCCTGCAAACCATTTGTTGAATAATGCATCCATCAGATGTGTTGTGATCAAAGAGAAGAGCAGCCATTAGATCAGTTTTGCTTCTGCTTCAGGCATAAACCAGTTACACCCCTGATCAAATTACATATTTTTTGCATATGTCTTATTTAATGTGTTTTAGGAACTCATACTGTAAATATAAATAGCATTACATGTTGGCACCCGGGATGCTTTTTAGATTATAACCTGAAAACTACATGTTTTATTATTTTGGTGTGAAACACTGCCATCTACTGCCATCCTGGTGTTTTATGGCTCCTATTATATTCTCTGATCCGCCACACTGGGACAGCCATTAGAATTGAAGATTGTACAGCCAAACCTTTTTTTTCAAACCTGTAAAATTTTATTTGAAATTTTGGAGATCTAAACTTTTTCAAATGTACCAGATATGTCAGGGTGAATCTTGGGGACATTTATATAAAAGGATGCACAATACATTGGGGAATATTTACATTTGACTTGATGGTGCCGGGTTTAAAAGCATTGAGTCTTGGATTTTAATATTTCACTAGACATAATTTATCTTCAATGAACAGCTGGAACAAGCCATTAAAGAATATAAATCATATGATATTGATTTTTACAACCTTAAAACTACATCCACCTGATTTATTTGACAGCTTTAGCTACTCGTAATTCAGATTATTGATACAAAAATATGAATCAAGCACTAAATCCTGATAAATTATTATAGATTAGTAGCTGAAATGAGCCTCACATTTACAGCTGCAACAGTGCAACTCACACATAAATCCATCAGTAATTATAATTCAGTGATATATATATTATTCTGAAATGGGTCATTCTGCATTTTACTCTCTGTACTTACAGGACTTACTTTTTTTTATTGACCTTGTTATAATAAAACAATTATAACAGTGTAAGTTGGAGGTATTATTTATAGTAAATAATTATATAAAGGCTTAAAAAAGTACTTTAATACAGGTTTTGGTTATTATTTTTTTAGCTGATATGCCATGGAGAGCATTCCAGTCCTCCTGCTGTAAAATGACGCGGAGAAGAAGAAAGAGGAGGCGGGGTCAGGAGTGACGTATTTCCGGTGTCATGTCAGCGCTCTGCAGAAACCTCATGGCTAGCGACTGCTGCTGCGTTTAAATGAATGTTTTCTTTCCTGTTTCAGTTTTAATGAGGTTGTTTTACTGAATCGAGACGTTCAGAGGTTTGTAATAATGTTTTCATTCTGCCGTGTTAGTTTTGTGTGTAAAACGTGAGCGACTTGTTGTTATGAGGCGTTCAAATGCTGGCTTTAATGTTAGCTGTCAACTCAGTCCCATCAGAGAAGAAAAAAACAGAGAAAATTAAAATGTGATTTATCCACCAGAAATGCTTTATTCCCCAGATGCAAGTGCAGTTAACATAGCAGTAAAAATAATGTGAATAAATCTGATTTAAAGTGTTTTTAGTAAAATGCAGCATAATCACAATCTGTTTCTAACTAAACTGTATTTTAAGTACTCACTCCCATCACACTTATTGGAAGAAGTATTGAGATCCTTAAATCAAGTAAAAGCATTAATACTAAACTATGAAAATATTTGCATTCAAATCCCTTACTTAAGTAAAAGTATCTCTAGGTATTCTTAGTAAAACGTACCTAAAATATATTAAAAAAAAGTTGTCATTGTGCAGTAAATTGTTCCTCTCATTGCTTTACCTGTGCAATAATAGTTAAAATAGTTTTTTCTGTCTGTAAATATTATATTTCAGTTATTGTTGTTTTCTACTGTTTTTATTGCTTATTTATAATACTTGGTTTTTTTTATTTTTTATTTTTATCTTGTCTTTCTTTACTATGTCTCTTGTGTGCACTTTACTCTATGCTGCTGTAAGCCTGCAAATGTCCCCGCTGCGGGACTAATAAAGGATTATCTTATCTTATCTTTACTTTTCCATGTAATTTTGTGGATTAATATTGCTGCTGCATTAATGTGTATGCTGCATTTTACTGCTGTAAATGTATAAGGTTGTTCTGATTTTAACTCTTATAATATTTGGTAGTTTAATCTCCAATGCCTCATATTCTTTAAGATCATTATGTGTGTGTAGCGTCACTGTCGTGTGAGATCCACATTTCTCTTTCAAGTCAACTTTTCATCAGCTCAAAAAAAACAACCTGGTTTTCAGCTTTGTTATGATGTCTTTTTAGGTGATCCATGAGGCTTTTTTAAAATATTTTATTCATCTTCACAAGGAGAATTTCTCAACAAATATAAAAAATACTTTATCCTTCCGTTGATCAGAAAAAAAAAATCTAAATTAAAATGCAATGTTGATTATTCAAGTTTGACTAATATTCTACACACTGTCTTTCTAAACAGATGGCAGAAGTTGTACCAGAGAAAAGTCACGGCTTGAAGTTTGCAGAGCAGCAACTCCTGCGTCACGGCTGGGAATATGGTAAAATACTCTGATGTCTTCTGTGCAACTATTCAGCCACCGCAGTGTGTCAGATACAGACGCAGATTTCTAATCCAGTCCGCTCTCCTCAGGTAAAGGATTGGGACGAGGTGAGAACGGCATATCAGAAGCTATCAAGGTCAAAGTGAAATGTGGCAAAGGAGGGGTGAGTCATATTTGATTTTATGCAGCGTTTGCTCTCATCACATCTCTATCACTGGTGTGGTGTAAACCTCTGTGTTTTGTCACATGTTGCTCCTCTCTTTCAGGTTGGTCACAAAGAAGGGGAGCAGTTCACCTTCCACTGGTGGGATCATGTCTTCAATAAGGCTTCTTCCAGTCTGCAGGTGGACTCTGATCAGGTAAGTCCTACTTTCTGATTTGTGTAATCTGTTTTTGTGATAACAGGATGACTAACACTTTTTATATTCAGCTCGTGTATTAGTCAAGCATTTGCAAAGGTTACCAGCTGATTCATGAGTGGGAACACTTATCACTGATTCACCTCCTCCAAGTGTGAATGTAGCTGCATTTAGGTACACTGTCGGGACACTATTTTAAGAAGCAGCTAAGTGACTCAAAGAAACAATTTGAAGTGTTTAAAAAGTCATATTTAGGTCCTTAGACTCTGAACTAAAGTTCAAGTTTGAAGTTATTTAGTGTGACATTTACCAAAAATTACAGAGAAGCAATTGTTGGGAATGAAAGTCTTTGGTCTCAGGCTCCCTTTCGGCAATGCTCGTTAAATACGAGAAAGGAAATCATGCAAGTAAACAAAAAAGGGCCGAATGCTGCGGTACCATTTGCCTGACGTCAGTTGGTAACAACGACAACGCTTTTACATCAGCTGCTTTAGTCTTTAACAGAAGGTCAAGAGTTTTCTGTTTTTTCTGTGTGATCTAGAACGGTATTCAGTTGAAGAAGACGGCGGAGGAGGATGAAGACGATGGGATGATCTCCAATAAAAAGCCACGGAAAGCCAGCCTGGCTAAAGCCAAACTTTATGGATGCTTTGTCAAGGTAATTTATTTGTGTCTTATTCATGGGGTTACAGTTAGTGGATGTTTGAGAATGGAGGTATACGGCGCAGATGAATAAGCTACAAAGGCAGTTCTAAGTAGGATGAATTCATTGTTGGTTTTGGTCTTTTCATAGGATTTGTTGAAGAGAAAAGTAGAACTTATCTGTTTTATCCATTTGATAGTTTAATTAAACTACTAAAAACATGCTGAAAGACGAGAAAGCACCATAAATGCACATTCCTGTATATTTATGGTGCTTTCAAAATTGACTGTTTCTAGTTTGACCTGACATTGACTGTGACTGTTTTTATTTCCCCCTCAGTCAGCCACACTGCTGTCCGGTCAGGAGCAGCCGGAACCAAAGGCTTCCAGCTCAGACGACAGCAGCAGCTCGGACGAGGAGGAGGACGACGACAGGAAATTGGATCTCTCCAGCACCACAAAGTGAGAACTTCATCTGATGCAGAAATGGTTCAGATTTATTGTATTTCTTCTCCAAAAGTAGCTTTTTCAGTACTTTATAATCGATCCGCTTTTAATTACTATAGCAATAAATTAACTCTGTTTTTAACCGTGTTTAAGTTATTTATTAATACTCAACAGGCTGTCTGATGCTGATCTGATTAAGGCTTGTGGGGGACGCACGGCTCACAAGTAAGTTTTTAAGACAGAATAAGTGAAGTAAAACATACAAATGGATCTAGTTTCTGATGCATTTCTGTTGTGTTTTTCTAGAGGAGCAAGGCACGGCTTGACCATGAGTGCCAAGTTAGCCAGGCTAGAGCAGCAGGAGGCTGAGTTCATGGCTAAGTACGGCAAGAAGAACCAACCGGCAAGTGCTCCACCTGTTTGTGTTACACCGACTCCACCGACCTCACAGTCAGCTGACCAGAGAGCTGAGAGGCAGGAAGAGACGGCCGAGGACTCGCAGAGAAAAAAGACGAAAAAGAAGAGATCCAATGGGAGCGTTGGTGAGCTAAATGGTGATGAAGTGTCTGTTAGTCCTGAAACGGATCTTAAACCCAAAAAGAAGAAGAAGAAAAAGAAAGCCAGGGAGGACACTGAGGAAATAACTGATACAGTTTCCACTGATGGGGATGTAATCTATGTAGGAAACATTGAAGCAGACCATTCTCACAAAACAAAGAGGAAACATAAAAAGAAAAAACACAGTGCAGAGCAGAATGAAGAAGAAAGAGCGGCTTCACCTGCAGCAGAGCGTACTAGCCAGGAGGAGACTGTTGAGCTGCACACAAAAGTGAAAAGGAAGAAGAGGAAGTGTGAACCTGCTGAGGAAGAGGAGATTAACAAGGCAGAATCCAGCCAATCAGAGCCGGTCCAGGACTGCACTCCAAAAACCAAAAAGAAAAAAGGTGCAGTTATATTGGAGGAAGCAGAAGTTACAGAGGAAGAAACGACAGTAAAGCAGAAAAGGAAAAAGTGTAAAAAAGACAAATCATATGTAGAAGACATTTCAAGCGAGGAGACACTTCCTCCAAAGAAGAAGAAGAAAAAGAAGTCCAGAGAGTAGTATTTGTTAAAAAAAAAAAAAAAAAGAGAGATTTCTAAACTGAAAACTGATGTTGGCTGGTTGGGAAAGTAAGCATTCTCTTGAATCGGCTCTCATGGACTTTATGGAGGCTGTGCTCTTTGATTTGACAGACCTGTAAATTAATTGACAGGAGAATATCTTTAATTAGTATTTCAGAATAGTAATACGATTATGAACTCCAGATATTGTGCCTATTCTGCCTTTTAACCAACCTCACTTGTCAACAGATTTCTTAATCAATTATATCTGAGCTGTTAAATTTAAAAAAAAACCTGCTGCAGAAGTGACTGAGGAAATAGGGGAAGTTAAGTTATTTTTTGCAGTGTTGCTGGTGATGCAGACTTTTAAAGATTAATGATAACATACAACATGCAATGTGTTCATCTGAACCAGTCAGATTTCTTTAGATTGATGCTACGAGTCATTGAGTTCACGAGTCAGTGATTATAGCTGGAGCTAATTGATAGCAAGATGTCTGTGTTGACCACTAAATGTAAAATATGCATTTTAGTAGAAAATTAATATGAAATGTAAGGAATTGATTGTAGTGAATCTTGAATAACTCTTTTCAAATGTGTTTGACGACAAATGAAACTACTGGTATTACATGAAATTCTTCACTTTATATGCAAATTAAATATTGCAAATTAAATATTGCAACACATCAAACTACAATTGTATGATTATTTTTTCTTATCTCAGAAACTGAAATTCTTTAAGGGGCACCACATTATATATAACAATCTATTTTATATGATTATTTAAAACATTGTTCTCAAACTTGATTAATGTTTCTGATTGAGTGTGAAACTTTATTGAATGAAAGAAAAAAAAAAGGTGACGCTGTTAAACATCTACAGTACAGTTTGCCGATAAACACTAGAAAACTCAAAATGTTACCAAACATATTCTTAAAACAACGCTATCGACATGTTAACCATGAAGCTGCTGTTTGTATCTGCACTTCAGTTTAGAATCCGACTCTTGAAAATGACCGATCACTGTGTGTTGCATCTCCACGTTAGAAATACAACTGTTTACCTCGCATCCTTTTCAAAGCTTTTTCCTTCAAATTTTCCTTTTTTTGCAAACAACTTTGAACTTTCGAACTTACACCTGATTACGTACATTTTAATAATGGCGAAATGAAGTTTGAGAAAGACAAAACGTTGTGTGCCAACAGTTTGTCTCAATAGCTTACAACACATTTGACTCAACTGACGTATTAAGTGCATGAAATGTCAGTGCCTGTAATATTACACCATCACATTACATATTCCATAAGGGTTTTTTGCAAAGAGCAACCAACACAGACTGGTTTACACAGCGGGTAAAATAAGTATTGAACACGTCACCATTTTTTTCAGTAAATATATTTATTTCTAAAGGTGCTATTGACATGAAATTTAATAAGATGGAATGACACAGGGAAAAAGTATTGAACACATGAAGAAAGCGAGGTACAAAAAGGCATGGAAAGCCAAGACACCAGCTGAAATCTATCAGTAATTAGAAAGCAATCCTGCCCCTTGTCAGTGCAAATTAATATCAGCTGGTTCAGTCCCAACTGATGGCCTATAAAAAGGTGTCTCATTACCAAGGTGTCACACAAGAAACATCTCATGATGGGTAAAAGCAAAGAGCTCTCTCAAGACCTTTGCAACCTTATTGTTGCAAAACATACTGATGGCATTGGTTACAGAAGGACTTCTAAACGTCTGAATGTTCCAGTGAGCACTGTTGGGGCCATAATTCGGAAGTGGAAAGAACATAATTTCACCATAAACCAGCCACGACCAGGTGCTCCTCGCAAGATTTCTGAGGAGTGAAAAGAATTATCACAAGAGCCAAGGACCACTTGTGGAGAGCTTCAGAAAGACCTGGAATTAGCAGGTACAATTGTTTCAAAGAAAACAATAAGTAATGCACTCAACCGCCGTGGCCTGTATGCACGCTCACCACGCAGAAACTTTTATTTCATAACATGCAGCCGGCGGCAGGAACAAAACTTTGTTGCACCAGTTTCTGAATGTAATGTTTGTCGTAGACGTTGCAAATGTCCGCTTGCTTAAAGGATTTAGAGTTTTGGAGCATCGTAAGAAACACACGTTCCACTGACTGATATTCTTTTAAGTCAATGATTTCATTTATATCTGGATAGAATGCACAGTACATCCGTAGTAAAGATCACTGATATAGGTGCTATAATTCAAAGATGATAACATTGATAGATGATTAAATCACACGTGACAAATGGGCCGAGCTTTTTTTTTTTACATGTTATGACTCCTGATCTCAAGTGGAAATGAATAGCATGTGTAGGTTGTAATAAGTAGGTTGCTCATGTGAGAGCGAATACTGTTAAAGTTATTGTCTGTTTTGTCATAATTTCTTAGGTTTAGACATTTCACACCTTCAGTCAAACTAGTCATCTGTTCAAAAAAGGAACATTATTACTATATTGCTGATTTATAATTGGGTGAATGTTTTGATTTTTCCAAAATTGGTGATGATAAAATTTTACCTGCAAGAATATTTATAATCACTTATTAGACCTTTGTCAGAACGTCACTCGCACAGATGAATCTGTTCCTCATGGGACAGTCTGCTGGATCCCAGCTGGCTGTAAGGTTCCTCCCTGGGATCATCAGTCCACATTTGCCCGGGGTACCAAGGTTTTCCATTAACCAGTACCTTCAAAGACAAAACATGCAGTACCTGTAATGATATTCTACCTCTGCTGCCCATGAACAAATAAATAATGATAACAAATAAATATTTCAGAGTATTTTTAGGACTTGTCGTCCATATTGGCTTAAAGCCTGAGATTAAAAGAATCACTCTAAATAAAAAGACTGAGGTAATTAAGTCACCAAATTAAATGCAGATCCTTCAAAGTAAGGAAATACCACAATTTACAAAGACTCTGTTACAAGTAAAAAGACAAATGTATATGCTATGAATGTAGCTGGTTGAAGTGGAGCAAATTTTAATATACAGTCTCATCTTTAGCAATGTATCATATCACAGGAGATGATTTTATTTAGAAAAACGTAATCTGCAGAGAAACTAGAAAGATGAATGCATTGGAGGAAAAAGTACAATATTTCCAAATGAAATGTAGTGGAGTAGAAGTACAAATTTGCCTTAAAATTAGAGGGGTGTTGATCTCCTCATCTAACTCTCTGCAAGAAGGCGAATAAACGTGTAAACGGACACTATTGGGACTCTGTGGTATTGGGCTGAAGAGAATATAACTTTCCTTTTAAACTTAGTAAAATATATAAGTCTTAAACATATATTTTAGTTTGCATGTTGTTTTGGTCAAAAGGCTGCCCAGTAGAAGGTGTCCTAATTTGAAAATCATATTCCAGACACATGACAAGCTACTTAATTCACACAGGGAAATGAATTAAAGAAATAAACACACTCTTCTTTCCAGCAGCTTCTCAGTCCCATAGGTTACATGAAATTAACTGCCTTGCTTAAGGGCACATTTATATATTTCAAGTTTCTAAAAACAGCTGTAACTGGGTTCACTATAAGTTTGAATGCTCACGAAAATTAAAATGTTTAATATAAATAAATAAAAAAGGACTTTCTTACCCAAGAGTGTCATTGCGTCCATCAATCCAGACCCAGTATTTGTCTTTGGTTTCATGTAAACCGAGCCAATATCCATGAAACTTGTCAAAGTAGTACTTGGTGCGATTACTGATGAATTCCTGTAAATCAAACCGTGACAGATGATCAAAAACATGCACATTTGTCACACTTTTAGGCATAGATTCTGATCAGACATTAAATACACTGTGAATTCACTTTTTTGTTCCCTGGATACTCTGCGTTGACATTTAGTCTCTAAATCTGAGGTGAAACACAGTTTAAAACTCTTGCGTCACTATGGTTTACCTGTTCGTGCAGATTATCTACAACAACGAGATCTGCAGCAGAGTCTTGGCAAAACTTTCGGCTTTCTTGCCATGTTTTCCAAGGAAAAATATTGTAAAACATGTAGCACTTTTCCTGGAACAGAATCCAGTGTTTACGACATGGCTGACAATCTGCATTCATGAAAAAACAGAGAAAATGGAACAAAACAAGAATCTTTTATTTCAAAGACACAATGGAATAACAAGAATGAAGTTTGAAAAGAAAAGAAGGTATTAGACAGAACAGATGTGTCTGCATCCAGTATAACAATTACAAGTGCTGCATGTTACGTTTAAAGAAACAATGGAGAGAGAAACAAAATCCTCTTTGCCTTAAAGCAACAGGGATTTATAGGAAATTACGATTTTTAGCCAAGTTAGCGGCATGATTTTAGTAATGTCAGTCTGTCAATCTGTCTGTCCACAGCTTTGGTTCAGGGTGGAATATCTCAACATCTGTTGGGTGGATTGTCATACCATTTGGTACAGATGTAAATAGTGTGCATAGAATTAACCTTACTGACTTTGGTGATTCGCTGACTTTTCTCTTTGAGCGCCACCAGCAGGAAATACATCTCAATCTCAATCTACAATTTATGCATTACAGTGTATTTTTATTCGAAAAACCTTTCTTTTCTTTAGCCTAAAGTTTCAGATCAGCTTTCTTCAGATGTGTCTTATAAAGCGCTGCAGGAATGAGTCCATAAAACCCAGAAATGAGTTTGCAATTTTGCACCTCTGGTACCCTCCTCTCAAAGTCTATAGGTTTTTTGAATGAGATTTTGGTTAGATGTTTTTCTGCTATCAGTTTATTCCTAACCAAGCAAGCAAATTACCTACGAACAGTTTGTAGCTAAATGTTGCAGCATTTTTAGTAACTAAGTGTTCATTTACTGTGGGGCTTACTTATGTATTTTACTCTTTTTACTAGTACTCTAGTGAACTCTGTGTACTTTCACAACACTGTACTTCCTATGTGGTTTAATGTTAATCTATCACTGGTGACATTTCTGGTCTTTGTATGAGGGAGAATAGTTTGCTCTTAAGACAGGCTATCTACTCCTTTGTCAATTCAGTTTTCTTGTTCCTGTACTAAATACATTTTTACAATGCCTTTTGAATCTTTTTTCCCAGTTTCACAATAACTTTGGGCAAAAACTTTAAAGGCCAACTGCTGTCCTCAGCTTTAATTGCATAGCAGAGTATTACTAGACATAGTCAACATAGCAAGACACACTTACGTTTATTTGGGCAGAAGTCATTTACTGGAAAGGATTTAAATTTCAGGATGACTTCCAGTGTCCAGTTCAGATTGTCTGTGACTCTGCTCAAGTATCTCCTCTCCACGATCAGCAGCTCATTTTCTGCTGTGAGGTTGTTGAGGTTTGCACTCTGATCTTTCATCACAAAACTGACTAAAATGTGAAGGAAAGGGCATATTAATCAGTCAATAAATCAATCAGTAGATGCATTTGGTTATTTCCCATAATCCTGACCTTTTTTTAGACATATTTCTTTTCCTATCCTTTAATGTCAAATTGTTTTATCAAATATAGATTAAACCAGCCAAATCTAAATAATTTGTAAAATACAGACTGACTCATAAATGGTAGAAGGCACAATTCAGACAGAGCTGAACTCACACTACAAAACAAAAACTTCCCAGACTGACCCAGGTGATATAAATGTGATCAGCTGCTATAATTATTAATAAAAAATGTGTTGACATGAAACTCACAGTAGATAATGACGCTGATGCTCGCAGCCAGGAGGACACAAAGAATCCCAAAACACGCCACCAACACACCAAACCGAGAGCCTTCAGCTGCTTGGTCATCTGCTTCTAGTGAAAAAATTCATATTCAAATCACAATTATAAATATAATCAGGTCATTATTGTTATTAATATGGAAAACGTATTGTCATTTTGTGTTATGATACACTGTACAACTGTTACTTATTCTTTTTGACCGTTGTACATTCTGGCCTTTACTACTATCATCACTTCTATAATCGTACAGGACATATAAGTAATAATCAATAATGTTTTTTAGGAGCTTTTGGAAGTAAATTTGGCAAAATCATATGAAGCAGAACCAACCAATATTTAAGTTAGATGCCAAAAGGCTTCAAGCTCTTCAAAGAACACATTTTGCTTCATTTAGTTTTATTTGAAAAAATATATAATTCATCATCATAAAGTGTGAATTTGTACTTTTTTTGATCAGTAAAGAATATCCTGGTTGATAATATATTTTATAGCTTCAGTGATGAAATAGGGACAGTCAACAGATTTTATAACTTACTCGGTACAGCAGCAGCAGCCTCTTTAGGTTTCACTTCAGATTCATTTTTCGGGTCCTCTTTTTTCTCTGAACAACAGAAACAACAACAAAAGCAAATGACAAGAGACAAGAGATTTAATAGTGACAAACCTTCACAGTGTCAAAATGGAATGTCCTTATGAGTGATTGATGTAAAATACTTCCTTGATGTTGAAATTAGTGAAACATGAGTGACTTAACATGGTGATCATCAGGGTGGAGTAGTAACAGATTACATTTAGTCGTGTTAAAAATGTTATTATAATCAGACCAGATTACATTTGAAAAAATCCGTCATCAGATTGTGGTCACATTGTCAAAGATTACTTGATTACATTCTAACATTTACGTTCATTCCAGCATGTTTTTGTGAGGGTTATTTTAATTTTACTAATTCCAAATGCCGAATTTATTCTCAGAGTAAGTGACTCCTCTCAGGCTGCAAGTTTTGTTAAGAGCAAAGTCCTCCAAAACCAGCAGCAACAAAACTTACACAAAAGAAACAGCATCCCACATGTTGTAGAATATGAATAGGAGTTTTTTCTAGTAGCGTATTTGTATGGGTCAGGCAACACATGGAGCTGTAAAGAGGCTGTTTAACATATTTTATTTAAATTACCAGATTTGTTTACTGCAACAAAGCAGGTGTTGAAAATGAAGGTTGTTTGTCTTTTTGCCTTCTCGAGTGTGGATTTTTTTTCTTGCAAACCAGTGAAATCAACTTATTTTTGTGACTACAAGGATCACAACTGTGACTCTTCCACACAGAACTGTTACAAAGATGTTAAATAGTCGAAAAAAAACAAAATTAAAAAAAAACAGGAGTCACTTACCGTTTGGAGCTGCACCACCATTTCTAAAAATCACCGTAGAATAGATAATTTGTTCCTCCATCTTTAAAAATCAGAGGTCGCCGTACTTGCTTCAGTGTAGGTAATGGGTCAGGTTGTGACTGAACAAAATTTTCCTAGCACTCCCTCATAAGGAACAGAAGTTGCAGCTTCCGAGTTCTCATTATGACACATTTTTACCGGACAAACCTCAAACAGTGATGCCAGACGGCCAATGTGGCTTTGTGGTCATTGGTCACACAAGGTGTCTAAGGTGTGTGTCGTCAAAAGTACATCTGCTTCTGTAACGACCAAGTGTACAAATGTTCGCAACAGAAGAAGTTGACACATTTATGCATTACGTCTAATGTTGAACTGAACCCTTTAGATTGACATGCTTATTTCTGGTGGGTTAACTTCCATTGAGATAATCAGTCTTACTGTAACACACTATGTCTGGTGAAGGCCCAACATTGTGACTGCAAACAACATTGGTTTATTGTCTTCATCATTATCACTGGTAAGCTTGAACTGAGTCAGTCACCATGCTGTGGATAGAACATTTTTTTATTGTCAACAAATCCCATGAAAAGCTCAACCCTTAAAATGAATCCGCAGATATGTTCTGACTTTCCTGTCTGTGTCAATCAGCCCCAAGTTTATATAAAAATGATTTACACATATAATATATATATAATATATATATATTTTTTTTAAAGACTCAGTAGTTTCCTTAATGCAACAGTTTATGGTTTGATTGTTTTAATATCAATGCAGGTTGTATGGTACAGTGGAAAAATATATATCAGGTAATGTTTTGGTCTTTTTATGAGATTTATTGACAATAAGAAAAATATAGAACATTACCAGATTTCCTTTAAAAATTACAGTATTTATTTCTTAGGAACATTGCAGTTCAATAAAACAGCTCCGCTATAACTTCTACCTTTACAAAGATAATAATGTTCAGTTTTTTATGACATTGTCGGAAATGTTTAAATTATATGTTAATCATTGAGATCATAGTTAAAGTTTATATTATATTGTTTCAATTTTGTCCTCACTATTTACATATATGAGGAGGGCAGAAGATTAGGACCATTATATTTTATATAATAATAAGCGGAGGAAGATGGATGTATATTTTATATTGTGAACACCTCTCAATATAAAATATAATGCAGTCCAGTACAACACCACAACTAACTAGGCCCTCAATGCTATGGAATATATATATATATATATATATATATATATATATATATATATCATATATATATCTTTTTTTTTATAAAGGTTAAATTTATGGTGGGGCTGTTTAATTGCATTGCATTGGACTGTACAGTTGTACCTAATTAAGTGGCTCTGAGTGCATATGTCCAAGGAATTTAAACAGAATAGAAAACTCACAAAGCAGAAAGTAGATAGATTACTGTATTTATTCAGTTGGCTTTCTTATCTCTTTAATAAATACATACATTCAAGGCTGCCATATACAACTCAAAGGTGAGGGTGACCTCTGCATCATTTATATAAAAGGATACTTGCAATAAATTAGAAAAAGACAACAATGTGCATTCACCTTTGGTAAAAAAAAAAAAAAAAAAAACCAGGGGAAACACCATTATCAGTTTTAACATCCACAGTAGACAGATATATTTCTTTAATGTTAAATAAGCTGTAATGATAATGCAGCTGACTCCTAATCTGGTTTGATCAAGGCTTTGGTTTCACAGATCCAGCGGTTCCTCATGTTGCAGCCTGCTTTGTGCCAGTTGGCCAGAGGATCTGCTCGTGGCTGAATAAGACCACAAGAAACAATGTAACCGGGTTCTTGTGTTTTCCAGTACCTAGTGAAGAAAAAGAAAATCACATTTATATCAATCTGTGTTTCCCAACGTTTTTGGGAAATATGTCTAGTTGCTTGTTGCAGAGAGTTAGATGATAACATTGATACTATGTTAGTTCACAAGAGTGGTATCGATTCTCTTGTCTAACTCTCAAAAAGAAAGCAAATGAGCATATTTACCCAAATGTTCCCCAAACTATTCCTTTAAGGCTAAAGTCTACCGTTCAGTTAACTGTTGTGTCTCCTCAGATTTGTTGCTTCCTCCCTTTTTTGCTTCTTTAGATATGTTTTTTTGTTGTTTTTTGCATTACTGAGGGAGATGTTGAAAGGGATTTCTCCATCTGCTTTTAAACTCATTTCACCATCTGCCACTTTAAGAAACTTGACAATTTTTGCTTCATTTGTCCATCAGATTTCTGAAACACTGTCGTGACGATTCACTGAGGTTTTAAATGTCGTGTGTGGCATCTTTGAGGGGATAGTGTGATTGTGTGGGTTTTTTGCGCTTACATCACAGTGAAGTTGCTTCCATCCACCCACTTCCACGTGTCCCTTTGCTCAAGCCGATCCAATAGCCGTGGTTTTCGCTATTGTATTCTTCAGTGTGGTTATTGATGAATTCCTACAGTTGTAATGCAGGTGATAATTAAGAAAAATGTATCTCTTTGTCCTTGTTATAATAGATTAATAAAAAATATTTCCATTATATAATATATAGGTATATCAAATAGATGGATATACATGGAAATTTTGTACAAAAAAAGCCACAATACATTGTGCTCACAGAGATTAAAAACAAACATGGAAAGACATATACGAGAAAAAGTAATAATAAACATAAAATTATAATGAAATTATGAACTAACTATTTTATATATAGTATTTATTCTCTCGTGTGTTCACAGTTTCCATCTCTGCCTATGAAAATAGAAAGTTTAATTCAAATTAAATCGTATTAAATCCGTCTTACCTGTTCCTCTTGGCTTTCAATCACCACCAGATCTGCCTTCATTTGTCTGCAATGATCGCGGCTTCCCTCCCAAAACCTCCAATCGGAATAATATTTAGAGGTTGAAAACATGTAACAGTTTGACTGGAACAGCACCCAGTCATCCAGGCAAGGTTTACACACTGTTAAACAAGAACGAGACAACAAAATCATTATAATTAAGCCTTTATTAGTCCCACAATGGGGAAATTCAGTTCTCTGCATTTGACCCATCCCGGAGGAGCAGTGGGCTGCAATGAAGCGCCCGGGGAGCAAATTTTGGGGTTAGGTGTCTCGCTCAAGGACACCTCGGCATGTTGCCTGTAGAGGGGTTCGAACCACCGACCTTGTGGTTGCGGGTCAAGCGCTACATGAGGTAGAGCTTAAATGTAATTAAGGATAACATTTTCATATCTATTGTAAAGACTTTTCTCTCTCTTTTTTTTAAACAGATAATTCCACTCAAAGGTCCAAACTCTGAAAGATGAATTGTGCTTTAGGTATGTTCATGAGCAAAAATGTATACAATTCTATCTAATCTAAGTGAAATGACAACATTCACAATTCACAAAAAGCGTAATTGTTAGTGATTCAGTAGAACAACAGAAGCAATGACAAATCCAAAACAAACCACTAAAGTAAAAAAAAGTCAGTGATGGAAATATTCAGATACTTTACTTTTGTAAAATAACTAATACCCTACAGTGAAAGTACTCATTGTGAAAGACAAAATTATTCCCTGTCAGTAATTTACTATTACTGTATAAAGATGTTTTTTGGATTAATATTAGGTAAAGTGAAAACCCGAAAGATTCAATGATTCTTATTTTCAGGGTGATTATACACTCATGAATACATATTTATGAATGTTTAATTCCATTTCTGCTAATGCATACCCCAAATGCACACTGGCACACTGGCCCTTTAATGTGTATGTTGCATTTTACTGCTTTAGATGTTTATTTTGTGCTAATTCTAATTCATATACTGTTGAGTGATCTACAGCAATGCATTATATTCCATATAATAATCATATGTTTGCAGCAATAAATGCAAACATTCGATTATTTTACGGAATAATATATGAACCATGTATCTCTGAAAATTAAACTTTTCATGAACTCAGAAAAAAACGCCTATTTTTTTCAGCTTTATGGTAATCATTTTCCAGCTGACCAAGAGGCTTTTTCAATAGTTTATTTCTTCAGCGACTCATCCTTGAGTTTATCATAAACATTCAAATTCAAAACCACCAAATTTGGAGATAAATGGTTTTCACTTCACAGGAAGGGTATGAAGAATTGTAATCTGAAATGTAACTAAAGCTGTCAGTACAAATGTAAAGTTACAATATTCGCCACTGAGATGGAGTTAAAGTGACCTAAAATGAAAAGGCTCAAGGAAAGTATAAATACTTTGACTTTGTATAAAGTTCAGTACTTGAGTAAATGTACTTCCACCACTGACAAAAAGTACTCCATGTTTTCACCTTTCTGTGGGCAGTGTGTATTCACCGGGAAGTTCTCATATCCCATGATGACTCCGACGGTCCAGTTGAGTCCGTCTCTCTCTCTGGTCAGCTCCTCTGTCTGGCTCTCTAAGTTTGTCATTTCTGTCCACAGCTGCAGATTCTGTTCTGTTAAGTTGATGTTTTCTCTGTGCATCTCTGACATGGCCGTGCTGACTGCAAGTTAAGGAAAAAAACGTTACTGTTGCACATACTTTTAATATCAAACTGCCTTGAAAGTCCTGGAAAAAAACAAGTAGACAGACTTACAGTAGATACTGAATGTGATGACGACCGACACCAAGAGGACACAGATGATCCCCAAACCTGCTGCCACCAGATGAAGCAGTGTGCACAGTGGAGCTTTCTTTTTATTTTCTACTGAGAGTAAAAAAACTATTAATTTAGTATACTAATTTACAACAAATAGTCATCATTATCAATCATATTTCATGTTTTTTAAATTTGAACCTGGTATGGCAGGATTTGTATCCAACACTGGCTCCTTCCATATCATCTCATCATAGATTATTTCTAGGTCGCTTGGTTTCTCTGCAAAAAACA
This sequence comes from Anoplopoma fimbria, assembly GCF_027596085.1. Lineage (NCBI taxonomy): Eukaryota > Metazoa > Chordata > Actinopteri > Perciformes > Anoplopomatidae > Anoplopoma > Anoplopoma fimbria. The sequence goes on along the minus strand of NC_072468.1, from coordinate 22,304,639 downwards.
AAAGAGTGTAGAGGAAATGAGAACTTAAAGTTCTGAGATTTAAAACCCTCAAAAGTCACTTCTTTGTCTGCTGATAAGCCGTAGTTTCGAGAGCGTAGTGTCCTCCCTCCAGTTCAACCTCAGGTAAACAGTGTTAGCTCAAGCGCCCAGAACTGTGGAACTACAACTACTAGGCCCAAAAAGGACTTCTTCCATAGACTTAAATTGGCAAAGAGACGTCTGTACATCGCCAGATCATTTAAATAAACTTCCTAGGAAGAACACTTGAATAGTCTTTTTTTAAATTATAAGTTTCAAAAAGTTGTCATAGCTGAATCCAGAGTTATTTTCCTTCATCGTTCATGTTAAAAATTGTTCCCATTGGTTGCACTGTTAGCACTGTTAGCACTGTTAGCTGTGAGCTGCCGGCTCAGCCGTCGCTGTGTTGGGAGCCGTGTGGAGGCTATAGATATACTCTGAATTTCGAATGTAGCACCTTTAAGTTAAGTAAAGTTTAGATCTTAAAATGTTGCAATGCTGAAATGCTGCAGTCACAAACGTCAGATATCTCATAGATCAGCTATATTTGTTAAAATGAGAAAAATATTTTTCTTAATCTAAAGAATTTAAGGGGAAATTTAAGATGGGAATTAAAGAGATTTAGAGGAATTGTTTTTGATTGTATTTTTTACCCAAGGGGCAGCATACGGTGTGTGCAACAACAAGTATGTCTGGGAGCTGCCTGATACATGCAGGGTGTTTTTTAGGTAAAAGTACCATTACCACAATATAAAAATAAAAGCCCTGCATTCGGAATGTTAGGCAAATACAAGAATTGTCAATAAGATGTACTGCTGATGCATTAAGCTACTGTGTACGCAGCACTCCAGTGTTGTATACAGTAAGAACAGTGGAACATATTCCTTTTGCAGTGTTACTTTACAAATGTATATATGAAACAAATCCATTCAAATACAATGGAGTGCAAATTTGAAAAACAGGGGATAGAAAAAGTTAAGTAAAACACAAGTACCTCAAATTTGTACTTGTAAGTACTGGAGTAAATGTACTTTAGTTCAGCAGAGATAATTACTTCAAAGTACAACAGAAACAGAAACAGCCTACATGACTCACCATGTGCAGATAAACCGTCGGTCTTGAATGCCACTGTCACGTAATTCAGTTCTTCCTCCATTATCTTATCAGGTTTAACACAGAGAGAATTCCCTTTATCTCAAAGACAGCAACATAAAACTCAAACCACCTCGGAGGTTTAGATGCAGGTTATTGTGAGTGAACTATGGTTTGGTTTTAGAGACAGAAAAAGCACATGGGAGTGACCAAGACTTTCACTTCTTCTTTTTAGCAGAATGTTGTAAGATTTTGGAAAGGCAAACATTTCATCATATACTGAGCACAGGCTTATTATTAATAATGTTAACAGAGTGGGCTGTGAAATCTTCTCTTTACTACATCGGATGGTTTGTTATTTTGACTCCCTGTCTTTTTTATTTATTTTATTTAGCAAATTAGACATTAGTTAGCTGGTGGTTTTGTTCTAATGTAGACAACAGACGCCATTTCTGCCCTATACAGATAAGCCTGGAAAGATAACTTGTCTCCTACCCTTTTTGCTTTATCTGTGAAGTACAAAACTCTTCTTACGTAATCTTGAACTCTGACGTCTTGAACTTTTTACAAAACGGAAAACACAGCGTTCTATATTAATCCCAAAGTTGAGTAAAGAAGAGTTTTTCCTCATTTTATGGAAATCACTTTGATCTTCTGAATTCTGCTGATTCATGATTTCCTAATAATAATAATGATAATAATAATATATATTTATTTATATAGCACCTTTAAAAACAGAGTTTACAAAGTGATTCGACACACAAGGCAGCAAAAGCAAGACAATTAAACAAAAGAAAGCTTAGGCAAATTAAGGTAAGACTTACACCCTGATAAAGATAAAACAGTACAATAGATGAAAGAATAAAAGCAATCAATAGGATACAACTAAACTAAGAAATAAAATGAAATAAAATGAGAATAAAATAAATAAAATAAATAAAATAAATAAAATAAATAAAATAAATAAAAAATAAAAAAAATAAATAAATAAATAAATAAATAAATAAATATAAATAAATAAATAAAATAAATAAAAATAAATAAAATAAAATAAATAGATAAACATTAAATAGTATGTAAAAATAAGACAAGATAGTAACACCAATAATAAAAGGAAACATTAAAGCGATGACATCACATAAAATAATGTGTTTTAAGACGTGATTTAAAAGACTAAGATCTTCAAACATCATCTGGTAGTTATGTCAATTTCAAAACAGATAAAGTTTATTCTAAAGATCTGAATTCATCAAACCAGGCCAGCAATACCTTAAATCATTCACAAGTCAAAAGCAAAGATGAGCAAAAGTGAGGAGATGATGAGTGAGAGACATGACGGACCTCCATAGCTCCAAAAGACAGATTTGACCTTTTTGACCTAATAAGTATAAACACCAGCAGATGGCGATCTTAAACTCCATTTACAGACAATGTAGTCTAACACTCAGCTTAAACTCATTTACCAGATAATAAGGTACATTTTTGCTAAAACTAATCCATTCTAATACAAAAGTCCTGCAAAAAAAATCAAAAAAAAAATCCTTTAAAACTATTTTGAACTATTTTAATTCAGTTTTGTTGTGAAACAAATAACTATAAAATGATACATATATTTATGAAAAAATGTTAAGTAAATAAGTGCAGGATCAAAATAAAGTCGAGATCTTCACCCTCAGTGACTCAGTGATCTGGGTTAATTAGTACCTGACTGTAGAAAAAATGATTACCTGAAGAAAACGACTCATGCGTCATAAAGGCAGCGGACCAATCAGCGAGCAGGATCCGTTCAGGAAACCTGCGCACCTGCAGATAAAGAAACCTGAAGGAGCCAGAGAGCCTCGAGACTGACGCAGTCTCTTTTTGAAAAGTCTGGATAAGTAGAATATATATTTCTATATATTTCTGTAAGGACTATACCGGAGAGCAGAGATGGTATGCGGCGGATTTATTTGCACCAAGAACGCACTGAGCGCTCTTAATATACTTTATGTTGTAAGTATAGATCTGCGGCTGTTACACCAATAACAGAAACTGAAATAACTGCTTTAAAGAGCCAACACCTGTCCGTGCTTCCTTCTGGACTTGTTCCTTTATGTAGTTTAAGAGGAAAAGAGATTTAAGTGTGTCGGTTGTTTTCTGACCAGGTTCCTTGTTGTGGAAACAGGCAGGTGTTGATGGTAAATCATTAGTCACAGTTCATGGTCACTGTATGTATGCTGTATTTACTAAAACAAAATTCTATAATACTTCATTGTTTTGTCTCTTTCAACTGAAGTGACCTCTGTAATCCAAAAACATAAAACAATGCTTTACTCTTTATTTTTATTTTTTACAATGCTGGTAATTCATATTTTAGTTGTATACCTTCATTATGTAATACAGTAACTCTGGAGCTGCTATCTACATGCAGAACTGTGTCTCCTACTCGCATATGTTTCATAAAGTTGTACAGATAAATATCTCATTTGAAGGTAGCAATTTTTTTTAAAGTAAATCCAGTCGCCTTTTGACTTGAAACCTCAGAGCAGGATGACGTATGTTCTATAAAAGTCCTCAGCCACTCATTATTAAAGCCCCAATATAGATTTAATTAGAGCTGCAATGTTAGTCTAGTGCTGGAATAAGTTGATTAAGAGAGACTATTTTGATGAATGCGTAATTATTTTAGGCCTAAATGCTGAACATTTGTGGGTTCCGGCTTTTTGAATATGAGGATGTTGATACTTTTCTTTGTTGTATATGATAGTAAACTGACTTCTTTGGGTTTTGAACTGGTAGTCAGATAAAAATAAAACATTTGAAGACATAAACTTTGGTCTGTGGGAAATTCTAATAGACATTTTTCACATTTTGAAGAATGTTGATAATGAAAATAATAATTATTTGTAGCCCAAGATTAAATTTCAAAAACATGACAAACAGCAAAACTAAAAAAAGTGAAAAATAATTAAAAACAGATATTGTGATTGTTATAATATCGGTATAGAAATCACTGTAGAGTCACGCATAGAATCACTTTAATGTTTATGCACCAACCTTACTTACAAATATGTATTTTGTATTTGCATGTTAACAACAAAGAGTGTTTTACAGCCACATTTTTTTTTGTATCACTTCGTCAACAGTTCATCAATCTGTTAGCGGAAAGAAAATGTTGTTGTAGTCTGGAGCGCGGCTGATTGCCCTCCATGACACACAGTTCCTTGTTCTGTAATAGGAGATATCCTGGTCACATTGATTGTACTTCCTCCTAATCTCCATGCTTATGTTGTTTACTTCCTCTTCAGTTGGTGAGTCTGCTGCTGATTGGAGTGGCGGCCTGGGGGAAATGGTTCGACCTGGTCTCCAGCATCAGGGTGGTGGCAGGCGTCATCGGCGTGGGCGTCTTCCTGTTCCTGGTTGCCTTTGTGGGACTGTGGGGTGCTCTGAAGCACCACCAGGTCCTGCTCTTCTTCGTATCCTTTGGTTTGTTTGTAGTAGGGCAGGGAGTCGCTCACTTTACATCTTCTGTCAAAGCAGAATGAAAAGAAAACAACCCAAAGCTCTCAGAGGCGTTAAGTCCTCTCAGGAGCTTGTGTTTTAATTGTTCTTTTTAAATGGTTAGTAAAGCAGCAAAACAGAGAGATTTGTGACCTTTTTTAAATCCAATGTTTACTTCCTTAATTTGCTCCAGTACATGATAATCCTGTTTATAGTGTTTGTCATGCAGTTTTCTGTGTCCTGTGCTTGTCTGTCCCTGAATGAAGACCAACAGGTGTGTTTATTTTGTCTACATTCGTTTCAGTAACGGTTAAATACTCTCACATCGGTTAAATGTGTAGATTTCACAAAATTCTATAATTGCACAAATGATGTTTATTCTTGTTCATTCCTCTGGATTTTTCTCATGCTTTTGAACTAAAAAAAAAAAAAAAAAATAGATATAAATACAACAAAGGCTGTGTGATTTTCGTTTACAGAACCATCTGCTGTATATCGGATGGAACAAATCTGAGGCCACTCAAAGGGACGTAGAAAAAACCCTCAACTGCTGTGGCTTCGCTTCTCTTCCCATCAACGACTCATGTGCTGCTGTAAGTAAATCAGACTGGAATATCACTTTCTTTTTTATACTCCTTTTCTTTTTTTACTCTCTGCAGCAACTTGATCTTGAGTCTCATGATGATGATGATGATGATGTATCTGGCAGTTATTTAATTTTCACCCTTACTTCTTCCAGAGTTGCTCTCAGAGCCATCCAGGTTGTTACACGTGCTCGACCACCATCCAGCAGTTTGCGGGAGAGGTGCTACGGTTTGTGGGCGGTATCGGACTCTTCTTCAGCTTTACAGAGGTCAGTGAAGTGTGAAGTGGGTGCTGATGACCTTAACATACATTTGCCCTGTGTTGAAGTTTATTGTAGGCCTATATTCCTAAAAACTGCGACGTACCCGTTGGCAATCGAGGGGTCGCCACTACCTGGAGCTCCAGTGTTACTGAAGTCTTACGCAAACTCCGTACGCAACATAGCCTACAAGATTCCATGGATGCAAGCCAAGGCGATCAACTAGGCTATACACAGTTTGCACACACGTCACCAAGGCTTATATTGTTAACAATAAAGCCATTCACACAACTACGCAACAACTGTCCTGCAACAGAATCGACACAAGTTAACTTTAAGCACAGCAGGTTTTTCACAGTTCAGTCACAGCAAACATAAGATAGAGATAAAATATATATTGATTGTCTTATTTTTTTATTTTAAAAAAAAGAATAGATCTCAGAGGCCTGATGTTGAGGCAGAAAAAAACCTGCTGCTTTTGAGGTTGTTTAGGCCACTAATGGCAGAAGGCCTTACCGGATACAATCCCGAATTCAATGGCGATATGAGATAAAAATGCAACCATAATCATTTTCTGTATTTATATTTGTGAATGAATGTTTTGCATTTAAATAATGGATGCTGTTGGACATACTAAGCTTTTTAAAATACATTTTAAGTGACATTTGCAGGTGACAAATGTATCTTTTAAGTATATTTTTTTGTTTAATTAATTAAATTTGTCTGTAAGGTGGTCTAAAGTCTCAATTAAGGGGTGTCGTTCCCCCTGTTTTTTCCAGAATACTTTATGCTGGTTTTTCTTTTCTTTCAGATCCTTGGCGTTTGGCTCGCCCACAGATACAGAAATCTCAAAGATCCTCGCTCAAATCCTGGAGCCTTTCTATAACCACTCACGACTTGATAAAGCCCCAAAATGGACTACTGAACAATTGTTTTTCCACATAACTTAGTAAATCAAACTTATCTGGACATTTGTAAGCTTTAAAGTTAGACAGTAATTTTTGCTGTGTTATATTATTTAGTTTTTCTTTTCAGGAGTAGTTCAAGAATTAGGGAAATAAGCTTGTTCTTTGAAACAAAGAAAAAACGTGCTTTTTCTTAAGGTGAAACTTGATGCATGTAAGCGTTGCCTCTTTAATTCTAATCTGTCTCAGTGTGATAGACGTTAACAGCAGCTGTGTATGCTCACCATGCGCACACACACACACACACACACACACCTTATGCAAATAAAGTGCAGGTTAGCAACATGATGGCTGGATGACTGAGCTCAGCACTCCCAGGCTAACCACGCATGGGTGACCACATACTTTGTGTTTTGCAGACAGTGGATTTGGATGTTGGGTGTCTTTTAAAGATTAAATCAAATGAATTAGATTAAAGTCAAACCTGTTGAAGTTTGATAGACATACTGCAATGAAACCAGGTTTTTGTGTTATGTGTATTTATTGCTCTTTGTTTCCTGTTTAAAACGCATCTTATGAATTCATGCTAAATAATGTTTCATCATGTGAATTGTCAAATTTTCTGTCCAAAAATAAACATGCAGTATTGCAGCACATGTAAGAAAAATGTTGTATTTTTATGCTTCGCTTGTCAGCTTTGGTGTTTATAGAGAGCCTTACTGTCTCTCAGGAGCCGATGACTTGGTGCCACATGACTTGCTTACATTCCTCACCCCAAACAGGATCCCAACCAGGAACTGCTCTCGCTGTTCAGAATTGTTTGATTGCCTAACAGACTCCTCAGCTGGTCCAACAAGTTCACCAAGGTGACTGAGAACTTTGCTGCAACACTGCCATTGTAAAATAGGTAATTTTGTGCACAGCATGTAATTCACTTCACTCTATATTTAGATCTATCTATTCATTCAGATAATTCTGTACCAGCATACATTGGCAGGGTGGAACCAATCACATGGCCTTATTAAGACACAGATACTTATATTTATTTAAATGTTTCAGTTTAAAGGTTGAAAGACCAACTTATATATATTGTTTTATTGTTGAATAGGCTGTTGAATTTAAGTGATGCCCACTTTGTATAATTGCTCTTAATCCTATAGTTGTATAAGTTTTCACAGCATAGTTTTAATGTGCACCTCATGTTGGCACACATTCTCAGGCTTATTACAAAACGCACAAACCACTGAATCATTGTCACAAGTGTACATAGTTTTTTCTTTGACAACATCACTCTGGGAAGCAGCATTGCAACATAGTTATTAGTTCCATTACCACCACTGCCAAACATTTAAGATTGTCTGTTACAAATGTGTAAAATTAGGTTTGATGCTGTATGCTTTCTATAATTAGGGTATTGTAACTTACTGGGTATTTACAATTATTCAAATATCTAAGTTTTGGTGTCTTGATACACAATCGAACAAGACTCAAGAGTTATGCTGTACTTAAACACAGCAAGGATTTGAGCTAAATTAAAGAATGTAAATGTAAATTTGCTGTGGTGTCATTAGGTAACATGTAGAAACATGGAAAGTTCTTAGAAGTTATTCTTACTCCACACAACTTCAAATTCAGTGTTCTACATAGGCTGCACTTTTCACCTCATAGATAAATAGATTTGTATAATTGTAAGGAAGTGAAGACTGCAGACTTTTTTGATGCGATTACAATGTGATTTACATTAACCAAAGAATCTTAAAAATGCTTTATTTGAAAATGACCACTTTATTTTAACAAGCACATTTTCAGGCCAAACTTAGAAGCATTTTGTGTTAAGAGTTTTACGATAAAAAATTTGCTAAAGTATTTGTAAAAACTACAATACCCATAATTCTGGGCAAGAAATGCTTGATAGTATTTCCAGGGTCAAAGGTAATTTAAGGTGAAGCAGAGAAGAAGCACATGGTGATGTTGTTCAAACATGTAAAAGTGGGTTTGTGAATTATAGAGGTATTAAAATCATATCGTTAAACACAAAGTAGTTTAATGTGCCCCTACAGACCTTTACAGCAGGTACAATTGTGACTTCATGTAGCAGGATTGACCATTAATAATTGAATTAAATAAGCAAAAATGGTTGAAAAGATTAAAGTTAACTATTGGTAGTTGGCATGTCAAATGTAGAAGTTGACAGGGTGTTTTCTCAACTAGAAAGGCTCTCAGTCACTTAAATCTCAACATAAGACATTATGATACCCTCAGTCTTATATCTCTTTCAAGTATTGTGTGTTGCATCAAACCAATGTTTCTTTGCCATATTTGCTCGTTAAAAAAATATAGCAATCTAGTCAGAACATTACAAACTGTAACACTCACTGAAAGCGTCAAAGCCAAATTCTAAAGGCCCTAAATCTGCTTTTATTCTAAAGCTGTGTTATGCATAGTGTCTGAAGCATGTCCAGCTATGTGAGGTCGTTATCTGTGGAGCTTTAATTTCAACATTGTCAACTCATATTGTCTGATGGGATCTTTGCTAAAATGGAGGCACAGACAAAAATATAATTGTATTTTTGTCTGAAGACATCACTGCACAAAATCTTTGCTGTAAACTTCGACAAAGGTCCTTGAGTTCCTCATATGTCTGGTAAACCTGGGAAGCAAGTCTCTTTCTTTGATCAAGCTGTCTGACCTTGGCAGCTTGGAGAACATGGCGTTCCCGACAAATTTACTAAAGTCATAGTATAGTATGCCAAAAAAAAATTAAAGTCATAGTTTATCATGTCGTAAAAAGTCATAGTATGTCGAAAAAATATATTCAAAAAAATCATATTGTATTATGTCTACATTTTTTATAAAAAGGAATAGTATAGCATATCGAAAAAATACATAAAAGTCATAGTATGTCGAAAAAATGTATTCAAAAAAATCATATTGTATTATGTCTACATTTTTTATAAAAAGGTATAAAGTATAGCATGTCGAAAAAACAATTTGAAAAAGTCATAGCATAGTATGTCGAAAAAAGTCATAGTATTGCATGTCGAAAAAAGATATTAAAAAGTGATAATGTAGTATGCAGAAAGAATTCATAAATAATGTAATTAAATAGTACGTCGAAAAAGGTCATATATAATGTCATAGTATATTGTGTCCAAAAAGTAATAGTAAATAGCATGTTGAAAAAAAGTCATAGTATAGTATCTCAAAAAAAGATAGAATAAAGTCAAACTAGAATATTCCCCCAAAAATAATTAAAAGGTCTTAAAATAGTATGTCGAAAAAATACATTAAGAAGTCATAGTATAGTATGTTGAAAATATTCAGAAAAAAAGTCAAAGTATAGTATGTAAAAAAAAACCTAATATAATACGTTGAAAAAAGTCATAGTTGAAAAAAGTCATGTGTGTAGTATAGCATGTCGAAAAAATACAAAAAAAGTCATAGTATATGTTGAAAAAATGCATAAAAAAGTCATAGTATAGTATGTCAAAAAAAAAAAAGGTAAAGAAGTCATAGTATAGTATGTTGAAAAAGTCATAAATAATGTCATAGTATATTGTGTCCTTAAAAGTCATAAATAACGTCATAGTATATTGTGTCCTTAAAAGTCATAGTAAATAGCATGTCAAAAAAGTCACAGTATAGATTGTTGAAGTATAGTATGTTGGAAAAATCATTTAAAAAGTCATAGTATATAGTATGTCGAAAAAACTACCGGTAATAAAAAAGTCATAGTATAGCATGTCGAAAAAAGTCATAGTATAGCATGTCGTAAAAAGTCATAGTATAGCATGTCGAAAAAAGTCATAGTATAGTATGTTGAAAAATGCATAAAACAAGACATAATAAAGCATGTCAAAAAAAGTCATAATATAGTAGGTCGGAAAAATCATTAATTTAAAAGTTAAAGGATATTCTGTCGAAAAAATACATTAAAAAAGTCATACTGAGGTATGTGAAAATAGGTCATGAAATATTCATAGAATAGTATGTCAAACAATTTGATACCCAGACAACTTTTTATACTGTATCAAGTTTTTTTTTTTATTAAGCTTACTGTACATTCATGAATCAAACCGCTTGTTCGTCACATGAAAGTATACTCTTGCAATCGAGAGTACTGACAGGAAGTCTAAAGTCCACTAAATAATGAGAATTCAGGCTCCATATTAACAAAGCAACACAAGGATATGAGGGAAAACTAGACGTACAAGTATCCAAACAGAAGTAAAGTGACCCGACTTAGTCAAACTTAAATCTGATACCTTTTCAGAAGGAAACATTCTCTCAGCCAAATGTTGGACAAAAATAAAACACAGAAATAAATAGGCACTGGGAGAAGTAATCACATTAGCATGAAGCAATTAGTCAAGAGAGCTCCTAACTGCCTAAAAAGCCACACACAGTGATGGGTTGTGAGGCTGCATTGAGGGGGTAGTTGAATGAAGATCAAAGAAAAAAAGAAAAAAAAAGAGGAAAACAGCGAGGATCTTGCAGGTTTTCATATCAGATAAACTTGATTATGAGTCTGATGAAAAGGCTCTGTGTGCGTTGGGGGAATGCTGAGAGTTGAAATCCGGGTCTTCCCTCACTCGTTTCTTGATGTCTGCTTTAACCTGAGACAAAAAAAAGATGATTATTATTATTATTATTACTATTATTATCATCATGGTGGGACGTACAAGCAGTATGTCACAATATGACTGTGTTGCTTGCATAATGTTTAGAGAAAGACTGTAGTTTCCTGAAAAAAACCCCCAACAACAATCGAAAATAATTTACTATTAACTATTTCTGTTTTTAGCAAACACCATCATTTCCTCTAAGTCCTAGACCTTCAGGGGATAAATGCGACAGCTTACACATAATTACAGCAGAGATAATGGCTAAAGAATTACTTTAGGTTGTGGGTGAGTTGAATGGATAGTGACAAAAAGCAAGTTACAATGTCAGTATACTTTAAAAAAATCTCCATCTAAACACAATTAGTTTGGGCTGCAACTAACGAAGACCATTTTAATTATTGTTCATTCTGTAGATTCTTTGCTTGAAAAGTGACTTTAAAGTCGATCGATAGCAAAAATAGTGACTGATTAATTAACCCTTCGTTTGAAGTCTGCCCGTATCTAATGTACTTGTATGAAAATGAAAACAAAGCATACTGGGAATATATATTACGTTCTAAAACTGCCCGCACTAACAGCTGCAGTAAGTTTGGTAGGTCAAAAACGAATGTTTTCAAAATCTAAATGAAATTTTCATTTAATTTAGACTTATGAATAACCTCTTGTGTTCTTAAGATACATTTAACAGTGTAACCAGGCATCTGTGACGCTAACGGGTACATCTCATGGCCAAAACTATGACAACAAGAGAACCAAACAGCTGTCATCATCATTACCCCAAATGATGAGCCCCTGGTTTGTTCTTATGTACATGCAAGACTTAGTTACCTGTTCTGCATACGCTTCCTTCAGCTCCTGGGTCTCCAGATCATCTTGTAGTCGCTCAGCAGAAGTGATGGGCTTCACTCCGGCTGTCCTGGCTGCTTGACTCACCGCATCAGAGAGGGAGAGAAGGCTTCCACCGCTCAGTCCCGTCTGAAAACACACAACAGACACGTTGAAGAAGGTAATGACAAGTGATATTAATTTGTAATAAGTTTAGTTACGACTCATCTGATTACCTTTCTGCGTTTAGCCGGCATGCCATGCAGATAAGCGTCAGACAGCGGGGGCTGGGCCTTCATCTTCCTCTGGGTCATCATATCACACCTGATGATGGGCACCCATTCCTACAACGCATAAAGTTGATAAATAGTGAAGATGGGGATTATGATTTCACTTAAAAGGATGTTTTCAAGTCAAAAAACTCTTTTACTGCTCCATTGCAACTCAAAGGGGAATCAAAGATGGAATATTGTACTAAAAAAACACTTTGGAACATACTAACTTGAACTCATACTGCAGAAGCTTTGGCTAAAGTTAATATGAATTAACTTGATGCCAATGATGAGTGTAGATTATTTTTTCAAACTCTTACACTCGAAGTTTAGGATCTTAACGTCCAGTGTAGACACAATTGCAGCAAAAAAAAACAGCTTAATGTACACATGCAACATTTTTCTTACATAAAGTACTTGTGAGAAGATCCTAAAAATCAGGCTGAACAAGATCCAGTTTGTCTTTTAAAAAACGATTATTATAATCCACATGGAAACAAGTAAGCGATCAAACTTTGTGGGCTCTTACAGGTGGAACAGCAGCCGCCCAGGTCTCCGACTCTCGAGCAGACTCCTCACTCCCTCCCTCTGCTCCGGCTGCTGCCATGTCGCCCCCTAACGGTGCGGCTCCTCCAGAGGCCCCGAGGTCTCCAGGCAACACCCGTGTTTCCCGTGACGACGCCCTCGTGTCGTGTGACACTGACATGGCCTCCTCTGCTGTGGTGGCTGCAGCTGGTGAGAGGGTGTCCCCGATCTTTGGAAGTGGAGAACAACGATATGAGGGAACTAAAAGGCGGAGCGATGCCTAACACTTCAAACTGAGTTCATCTGAAAAAGGACATTAAAGACACAACGTGCTTACCGTTGCACTTTGTGCTCGTTCAGGCTCTTGTGTGCCAGTTGCAGAAGACTGATCTCTCTGAGAAAGAATGTCATGTATTATTTATTAGCCATTTCAGACGTGCTCTCCGAAGTAACAGGATATGTAACAGCCGTCGGATAAGACAGACTCGTGTATTCTGTTCTGAAGAAAACTGAAACAGCTGTCACACATAAAATACAGTCAATAACACTCAAATATACAGATACACATTTTTTGTGGTAAACAAACAGGTTTTAAGTTCTTAAGTGTAGCTGACAGCCTCAGGCCTGAGAGGCTACATCATGTACAGGAGGCTCGCAGGTATGACATTCTCCGGCTGCGAACATGTGACCATGAATATTATGGTAGGAAGCCATAGATACAGAGCTAAAACATAAAATAAATGTTTAGAAGAAGGCATGCAGCTGGTTCATTACCTGTGTGGGAACTATGTAGTTCTGGATCTGCTCCTGTGTGATGGGGATGTGCTCAAGAATCACCTGCAGCCTCATTGTCATCATGCTGGTCATCCAGTTGACCAAACTGGGGCTGATGTCGCTGGACATCCTCCGCTGGAACAACAAGAGGAAATAAAGCTTTTATTTCACAGGTAGAACTACTGGTTCTTCTTTATTTTGTTGATGGAGTGTTAAAACTTTAAGTAGCTTTTGTTTTGACTGCTTATCTCTAATGTGACCATTCTGACATCACATGTTGCCATTCTGTACTTGAGGAGTGTTTATTTTGAGTCACTGAGTGTCGGTTTAAAATCTGAAATGCCATGTTATTTCTACTGAGAGAAATAAAGTGCTGTCCTTCACCTGTTCAATAATGTCAGGACTTTGTTTGTCTTATAGTTTTTTTGTTTGCATTTCCTGATACAAGCACTTAAGGGCGCCGTCATCAGGCAGCAAGTAAACATGGCTTTGCATTTGCTCAAAGCACTAAACTTGATATCCTTTGACGAACATACCAAATTCAGATTTATCTGGAGTCTACTGCCTACACAACAGACATTCAGTGAGAGATTGTATACTGACTATTCGGTGGTTGATGACGGCGGTGAGGGCTCTCTGGTCTCCTCTCAGGCAGTGCAGGTTGAGGGCAAGACACTCAAACAATGCCTGATTGCACATCTGTAACAGCCGGGGCCCGAATGAGTCATCTGGATGAGAAAAATATTGATATTAACTAATTAGAAAAAACACAATACTATGAGTCCTACAGAGACATTAAACATTAAATGAATACTTCATAGCAGTACTCATGATTAAGAATCCAAATATGAATAGCTCTGGTGAAGCAACCTCCACTAAAAAAACACACACAGAGGCTTAACTGGAACCAAACAATCCAAACATCACCAAGACCGATTGATTTAAAGTTTACCTGTGCAACGTAGAATGTGGGTGGCAATCTGCATCAGCTGCTGTCTGAAGAAGGACATGTTGGTCTGAGTGACGTCGACGCCCTCCAACACTGTGACTGAAGACTCTCTCTGTGGAATAAGAGTGTCGTCAATACAATAACAAACTACACAGGAGGCACAACAATATCAACATTTACAGAAAACACTAAATACTTAAACTTAACTGCTTTAAAATGTCTTCTGTAGTATCTAAAAATAATGTTTTGATGTAATTGAGTAATTGTTATTTCATTTAATTACAGGTGTCTGCGTTACTTGTCATGTGCACCTATCATTACTGATGTTTTTCTTTAATAAACCTCATCTTCAAATACAAACATAAGAAATCTATGAATCACTCCCCTGCACACTTAGTCAGTTAAACTCAACTGCAGAGCAGCTGACCCAAAATAAACTCCTGTATCAGCACACATTAGTCTCATGTATTGCCTAGAAGACCCTTGTTTTAATGGCTTTGTTTGTTACGTACATCAGATTTCCACAACTGACAAAATGTGAGTCCACTATGAGCAGCCCTACATTTATTAATATACTGTTTTGTATTTTTAGCAGTACTGGAGAAGGAGTGGACATCAAGGACTTACAAAGCTCTCACTGATGTACTCCTCCAGTTCATTCACAAGACTGTCAGCCGCAGCCTAGTGATGAAAACAGAGACAGATATAGAGGGAGAAGAAGACAGAAATCCATCAGTTATTGGTCAGTTAGACAAAAGAATAACAAAGACTAATCATCAAAATGGGAAAAATAATGAAAAGTAAATTAGCTCGGTCTAATTCTAACTACACTTGAGTATTAAAAGATCTGCAGTAAACAATAATTAAAAGGATGTCATCCAACTGGAGAGAGTTACTGACAGTAATGTTCTCATCGGTCGGCTCTCTGCCGTTGAGGTAGTTCTGGGTGAAGAACTGGGACAGTTGAGGCTGGATGCGGCCAAGAGGCTGGTGCTGACCATGAAGCAGCATCACCAGGTCTGACATGGTGAACGTCTGGCACACCAACATCAGCAGCTCTCCAAAGAACCCTGGGAACCACAAAGAAAAAGACAAAATAATTAAATATTTAGATAAATCATTTTCTCATATGCTCCTTGACTGAATGACATCATACTTTGCATCCCTCGGCTGCCGTAGTGACAACATAATGTACTTGTGTGTTTGTTCGTTACCGGTAGGATCCTCAGGACTGATGAAGATGTTGGTTGCCTGGGACAGCCTCTGCATGAACTGGGCAATGCTCTCTGTGTCGTTCTGGGCCTGACCCAGGGAGCCCATCATGGTGCTCAGGACGCCACGGACGATGCCTGTGAACAGCTCGGGGTTGAGGGCTTCGGCTCCTGCCGGGGGGTTGGGCATGGGGTTTGGCCCTGTAGCAGCAGCAGCAGGAGGAGTGGTACCAGAGGGAGGTTGGGGTGGAGTGAAGATGGGTTGGGCCTAGAAATGAAATGGAAACGAGTAAGGATTTGTTAATGGTACTTTACTTTAAATGCAGTGATTTTATAAAATGCAAAGTGCTTCAGGCATTACACTGGTAAATAATTTACTGTCAGCTATCTGCCCTCTAGTGGGCCATTAGGAGATGACTAGGTTTATTTACTAGTGCCAAGACATTTATATTAATTATTTTGGTATATAAAACCCTTTTCCATTTAACAGAAGTTGTCCCAAGACAAGCAGTCCAGTAGAACTACATAAAATACAGTCACAAATTGGCACAATTTCAATGGCAGCGTTTGTTATTTAACAGACTTTCAAAACTTGCTGTCATTATATAAATAATAAATCATTATAGTATCTGGCTATAATTGAACACTGTTCTTGTCAAAATTTGATATGGCTTTTTTTTTATGATCTTTGAACAGGTGGCACAGGTCAACAGAAATGATAAGCAAATGAAGGTACAATTTCCATGCAACGACTGTTTAGTGCACTCAAGTCAAATATTCAAACACTGACCTGCTGCATGAATTCGCTCACTCCCTGGATGAAGGCTGGGACACCAGATGTGGTGACGGTAATTGAAGGGGCTCCTACAGGGCCCCCACTGGCACCGCCGGCCACCCCCAGGAGAGAACCCAGGAGCTGGCTGAGGTCTGGGGGCATCTCCTGGGCCTGGGGCTCACTGGCGTTGGTCTCAGATTGGCTCGGTGGACCAGTAGTGTTTGCTGTAGGCGGAGGAGTTGGACCCGAGTTGGAGAAAGAAAAGGAGGAGGAGGCGGATGATGTTTGAGAGGAAGAAGAAAAGGAGGAAGAGGCAGATGTGGATGTGGAGGAGGAGGATGTGACTGTTTGACCAGCTGTTAAAAAAAGCAAATAGATTGAAGATCACTCATTGGCAGCAATCCTTGACTAATCTTTTTATACTTTAAGCTATTATATTTATAGAAGGTCGGTAATAAAGTCCAAATCTAAATAACTATATCGTTATTAACTTACGCATTTGTCCTGGTAGCAAAAGCTGTCCAACAAGTCCACTAATCATCTGGTTCAGAGCCGCAGGGTTGAAAGGCTGTGGAGAAAAATTTAATTAGTCTCAAATGTTGAAAATCAGCCTAAAGAGAAGGAACCGATTTAGAAAACATTATTCTCACCTGTCCTGGCTGCTGGCCCGGCATGGCAGCTCTCACATTGATGGTGGTTCCCCGAGTGCCGAAGGCTGGAGGGGGCATGTTGGGCGCAAAGGGTGGTCGGGTGAACACAACCCTGGCCTGGGGCTGGGGGCCAGTGTGGGGAGGCGGTGGTGGAGCAGTAGGTGTGGTGGTGGGTGTGTTAGGACCCGTGGTGGTAGTTGAGGAGTTGGCTGTGGAGTTGTAGCCAGGAGGGGTGGGCTGGGGAGCGGCCGGATGGCCAGTGGCAGTGGCGGTTGCGGCACTAGTTGCTACGGCGGCAGCATATTGGCTTATCTGTTGCATGAGATTCCGCATAAAGTCAGGGGGGAGGGCACCTTAAGGGGGAAACAGAGAACGATACATTAGATTAACATGACTTGCAAAAGAAAAGCAGGAAATTATTTTTAGGAGTCACAAAAAGAAGGCTTAATTTGTAATACGATAAATATAGAGTATTTCATTGAACATGCAGTGAGGCAAAAAGATGACCTGGATTGTTTTGAAGATGTTTTACACGACCAAACTGTGTTATTTAAAATGTATTATGCCAAATGTACCTGGTTGTCCAGGCATTTGCTGTCCAGCTGCGGCAGGGTTTGCACCTGGGCCTGCACATACATACAAAAACACACAAATAGTTTGAACTCCTTTTACAATACTTAATTAATTACCAGTGTTACTCTCTATAACAGAAGATATAACAGAGCCATCATGCAACAAAGGGAACCTATGAAATTCAAAGTTTCGTTCTTCAGATCACTCGGATTGTGGCAGCAGTGCACGGACGATGCAGTAGTGTGGTATGAGTGATGATTTAACTCCAATGCACTGCCGCCCAGCAATATGACACACAAACAGCTCTGAGGTAGAGGAGCAATCACTCAGTGGCGGGTAGGGGACAACACACCGTCCGTGTTCATCTGCATCATAACCACCGGGACTGCCTGGTGGCTGATCCTGATGACACGTGGGCCAGCCTGTCCCGGTCCAGCCTGCTGATTGGACGGGGAAGTCTGTGTGGGGGGGTCTGTCCCTGACCTGCCTGCTCCGATTGGCTGGCCGACTGTGTGGGCGGGGCTTGTCCCTCAGTGCCGTTAGCCGCAACAGTCACTGTGGCACCCAGGTTCATCTGTCGGTGAAGATGCAATCAGTCAGTCTGATTACAATTAAAAGTTTGCATTAATAACTTCAATACGAATGCCTTCACTTACTTGCACTGGGATGTGGTGGTGCATAGCTCCAGGCAGAGTGACTGGGGTGGCATAGTGGGAAAAAGGCCGGACCACATGCAGGTGGCGGGGCACAGGGCTCATCAGGTTCAATCGCAAGTCACTGAGGGCCACAAGGGCGTTACCAAGGAGACGGAGACACTCCCACGTCATGACAAGAGTGCGCTGTTCCTCCTCTCTCTCCTGAGACAGAAAAAAAGATTTTAAGCATTAAAGAAAAAGTTCTACATTTTTGGGTTATGTGCTTATTCCCTTTCTTGCTGAAAGTTAGATGAAAAGACTGATACCTCTCTCATGTCTCATGATAACAAAATTCTGCTACAACCACCTCTAAAAACACATATCTCATATCGAAATCACTAAAAGAATAGTGCTGCAGAGACACCAGGACTTAACTGTCCCATCTTTTGAAGACTTTTCCTTCAAAAGATAACAGAAATTAAATACAAATAAGCAAGGGTTTAATTCAAAAACTATTATTAGTATTTTTTCAATTTAGATCATGTATATAGCATGTGATAAATTACTGCATTTGTAATAATCCTATTTATGCAAAATAATTGCCTGATGTTAAAGTTATCGCTGCCCATTAAACCTTGTGAATTTAACAACTGACGATGTAAGCTTGGAATTTTCAAATATGTATATACGAGTCCCCCTATAAAAAGCATATATTCAGAAATATACTAGTATACTAGATCACTAGTAAAGAAGTACTTGGCAGTTTGAATCCTACTGTATTATTGTTGTATTCTGCGGTGGTGGCTGTCTCAAGGATGGTGTGAGCTCTCTGAATGAAGGGCTGCAGTCTCTCCTCCACCCTCCGAAGCTCAGACAACATCTCCGCCAACTCAGCTGGGCTGGGGTGACTAGGGGACGAAAGGAGGACAGAGCTGTTTACCATCAAACAGAACAGCTGTTCACCAAACAGGTCCACACAGAGATACAGCATCACTATTAATATGGACAAAAAGATACATTACAGAGAAGACATGCAACTGACAACACGATACATGGATCAGTTAACAAGTTAGTTTTGATCAGAAGAAATGACTCCTGCCGTGGCCCCTTAAACCTCCTTTATGTTTGCAAAGTTGAGGTATTAATTACATTGATTCCATGCTAAATAATTTAATGATTTTTTTTTGTTGCCTGAATTAAAGGTTTGAAAGGAAAAAAAAGAATAATCAAAAGTATGTGGCGTAAGTTAAAATTGGAGTCACTGAGGAAGAGAGGATGTCTCACTTGGGTCCAGGTTGGGGTGTTGGTCCCTCAGATTGTGCTGAAGAGGTGGTTGGAGGTGGGGGAGTTGTTGGAGGTGGGGAGGTGTCCATGGGCTGGGCAGAGGGAGAGGGGGTGGAGGTGGTAGATGAAGAGGAGGGAGGAGGTGGAGCAGCAGCAGCAGCAGCAGTGGTCTCTGTTGGAGCAGATGAGTCACTTGGCCTAGCCTGAAAAGAGACACAAGACAGCAGGCGAATGTTTTATAAGGTGAAGGGTTCATCCTGCATAGAGACATTTTTGGTGACCCCTTAAGGGGTGGCCAGCGCCACAGGAGAACCAGCACCACATTTATTATAACTGAAAATGATTATAACAATTCTAATCCTCTCCGAATTAGTTTAAAACATATAACAGTCAGCTCAATAGTGGTTGAATTATAAACCATCCCTGACAACCGTCATGTCATTGTTTACGAGATTGCTAGCCAGCTATAGTTTGTCAGTTCAGGTCAGTCAGGCCCACCGTGTGTCTTGCTCAAAGCCAACTGCGCACAGGTCAGTTATGCCTGTCTTCCATCAACATACTGGCTATTCCACAATGGGAATAAACACTCTGGATTACTGCTAAACATGGCTACAGAGGGAAATCGCTAACTGCATCCTGGAGGAGCAACAAGACGGACGTCTTGCTGAGGTCAAAGTGTATAGACAAATTAAAACGCATGATCCCAATGATGCGAGTGGTCAGGACATGGTAGCCAGCAGATACCCTGGATGTGAGCTCTCACCTCCATCCTGTGGATGACATCATTGATGTCCCTCAGCAGGTTCTCAGCCAGCACCAGCCTCAGCCTAGGCTCGCTCTGCACTGGTTGGTCCATATCAATATGCACATTCACAGACCCATTGCTCTGAAATAGAAACGGTGAAAATCAACAAAACACTGGGCAATGTAGAGTGGGATTGTATTCAACCAGCAGGCATCTTACCCCAGTGCTGGTTGTGACTCTGGCATTCCTGGCATTTTCTCCCATACCAGACACCATCTGCTGAACTGACATCTAAACAAGAAGAATAACAGCACAGAGGTAATGCGAGGGAAACAACACTCAGCATGCAAGACAAACTTTCTGACAGTCATGAGGTGAAACATGATTAAGAGTTGGAAACATACGAAATATAATATTTATTATATAAAATATTATATAGCTCATTAGAGTTAGTTTTAAGAAGTTCAACAGGTCATAATTCCCTCTCTAATAGCTTCTTTATATTGCGGTGGAAACATCTCCTTCAAAAAACTGTTTTTATTCAAGTTTCTCGCCAAAATCGAAAATGTACTTGATTACATTTGAATACTGATGTACTTTCGATACATTTTAAACTTTCAAACCCATCTACAATGCATGAAGTCAATGGAATTCTGCTTTTACACTTTGAACAGCTCGACAGAAAACCTACTTGTATCTGCTGGGGGTCCATGATGTTGACAGGGAGGTTGAAGGTGCCAAGCATTACGTAGCTGTTAGCGTTGCGATCATGTGGAGGACCTTGTGATGTTCCCTGGGAGGACGAGGAGGGTCCACTATCAGCTGAAGTGCCTCCTGACCCTGAGCCGGGCTGGGAGGGCGGAGGGGGCGCCCGCTCCACAAGATGTATCACCTTGCCATCCACATCTGGGACAACAACAGAGAACTACAGTTACATATGTACACATATGATGGTGTGTTGGAGTCACTTTTGTTTTGAGAAACAAAAGAAAATCTAGCTGTATTATACATTGCTGAACGCCTTAAGATGAGCAATTACTTATGCCGTAAACACTATATAAATACTGACGGACACAAGTGAGCTCAAAGCACTAATTAGTTTGAAATGGATATTTATAATATAAAAACAGTAAAATAAGACAAAATAAACAAAAACAAAAATTGTACACATAAAAACAGCAACACTCAAAGTCAATTCTAACATAATTACTCAATTAGTGTGGTGCAAATGTTAATATTCAATGTGAACATAATATATAAATATGCAGAAAAAAAAACCTGCACAAGTATTATACCCCAAAAAAACATTACCGGAAGGATCTCAAAACAAGACAAAATCGAGTTCTGTATTGCTTAAATTTACCCAGTGATTACTTACTGTAGTCTGCCAGAGTCCTTTCATCCTGTAAGACTCTGCCCTGATAGATCAGCCTCTGTTTGTCCACAGGGATACCCACTGAAGGGGCAATGTGCTCCTTGAACTCTTTCACTGTCAACTACAGAATAAGATGGAACAGACATGAGTCAGACTACCACAAAGGCTGGATGAAAATGAGGATTCACTCTAGAGTCTGTAGAAGAAACTGAATAATTTACCTGAGCACCAACTGTGTAGGTTCTGCTTTGGGAGTCTAGTGTTTTGACTGTCACCTCTATGTCTGCAGTTTGTTCCTCCATGGTGATCCTGTATCAAAAAAATAAGAGGTTCCAGTAAGCCAGACTGATACTACATTTTCGAGGCCAATATCAATATTCAAGAGTTTAAAAAAAACTTTATTAGGATCCCTTGAACCCTCTGTTTTTAAAACCATTGTGAATAAGACTAAGTGGGACATTTTGTAGCTTTTGTCACAATGTTTTCTATATGACATCAAACATATATTTGGCATTTGTTATTTATTTATTCTGTCATTTCTTGGAACTTATCAGCTGCCATATACACTGACACAATAAATCTGTAGTGAGTTTATATTGGTTGATATATAGGCTAAACTAATTGGTATGCCAGTCTGATGCAAGGGTACAACTCAAGAGTCATTTTCTTTCTCAATACATTTTTTATTACCAAACTAACCATCAAGTCGGGTTTATAACGAAAATAACAAAAACAAAAAAAATGCCCATGCCAATTCTAGACATCAAGGAAGTGTTTTAAGATTGCTTGTTTTTAAGCATCAGTTCAAACCCCCCCAAGTATTCCCTTTACAAAATACAGTACCAGTCAAAAGTTTGGACACACCTTCTCATTCAACTACTTTGAAGAATCTAAAATATAAAACATATTCTGGTTTGTTGAGCATTTGTTTGTTTACCACATAATTCCATATGTGTTCCTTCATAGTTTGGATGTCTTAAATAGTAATCTACAATGTCGGAAAAAAAAAAATAAAAAAATAAAGAAAGAAAAACCATTGAATGAGAAGGTGTGTCCAAACTTTTGACTGGTACTGTACATAGAGAAGAGACGCATCAGATAAGAAAAGTTGAGACTTGTGAATGTTTTGAATGTATTCTTGATTAATAGATTAATTAAAAACAATAACACCAACAGTTTAACAACATTTTTGACAATTCATTTTCCGTTCATGGATGGATCATTCAATTGCAAAATATGTTTCAGCATTAATCCAATCAATATAACTACAGCTTGTGCTCAGAATGAATCCATCACTTAATGTGGCGGCTGTGGCGTAGTGGAGAGCAAGGTAGTTCTCCAATCAGAGGGTCGGTGGTTCGATACCCGGCTTTGGCAGTCGATGTGTCCTTGGGCAAGTTGCTCCCGAAGGTTTGCCATCGGTGTGGCATGAATGTTAGTTAGAGTCTGATGGTGGCACCTTGCATGGTAGCCTGTCATCAGTGTGTGAATGGGTGAATGATATGTAATATACTACTGATTGTAAGTCGCTTTGGATAAAAGCGTCTGCTAAATGACATGTAATGTAATGTAAAATGTAATGATTAGTTGGGCAACAGAAAACTACCCATCAACACATGTTGTTCAGCCTGAAGTTTGAGGAGTTCCTCTTATATCTTTAACATTGTGAATTAAATTATTTGGATGTTTTGTCCACTAGACTAGTTACTCAATGACTAGAGGACGTCACTGAGAGATGGATCAACAATGAAAACAAGTGTTGGCTTCACCCCTAAAAGAACAGTTTACCTTTATCTACAAATACATGTAACCTTTGAAAACACACACACACACACACACACACACACACACACACACACACACACACACACACACACACACACAATGGGCTCCACATTTATGACACTGGCAGGATGTTTCTTCCTCACTCTCGTTAATAAAAACATTAAAGCTTTAAGGATCACGTGGCTCTTAATCCCCTGCCATGTTTAAATGCAGCCAATCAACCAAAAGACAGAAGAGGAGGCTAACGTTAGCTAAACTCACATGCTAGCTAGCGTTAGCATCCATCATCTTTCAGCAGTAAACGACCATTGACGTTAGCTACGTCGGCGTTAGCTTCACCATGCTAGGCCTGTCGACGTAAACTAGCACTAATCCAACAGTTTAACCCACTAACAGGGATGACGGAACACGCTAGCAAGCTACTGCTAGTTAGCATCGACCCGCTAGCAGGATTAGCATCGACGCTAACTGTGAGCAGCTAGCTGTTAGCGAGGAGGCTAACAGCTAATGCTACATGAACTTAACGCCACATTGAAGCGTGTATTATCACGTGTATGTGTGTAACTAGTCGCTCTAGGTTACCTTTAAAGTCACACTGTGTTTTTCCAGCTGTTTTCTTATCATCCAATAACATGCAAAAGTTGACTTCCGAGAGCAAGCTCGAGTACCTGCGAGGAGCTATCCGGCTAAGCGGATGTGACGTCAGAGGGTTCTACACCAAATACGCCGAGCGAAGAAGAAGAAGAGAAAAAAACAAAATGGCGAATCTCGTGGAGGCGACAACAAATCAGCAGTTTGAAGAGATATTAAAGAAAGCTGGAGAACGCCTGACGGTGGTGCACTTCCAGGCAGCATGGGCTCCTCAGTGCGGGCAGATGAACGAAGTCATGGCCGAGCTGGCGAAGCAAAACACGAACTCCACCTTTGTGAAGCTGGAGGCGGAAGCGGTGCCGGAGGTGTCGGAGAAGTATGAAATCGCCTCTGTGCCTACTTTTGTTTTCTTCAAGGGAGGGGAGAAGGTGGACCGTGTGGATGGAGCCCACGCTCCGGAGCTGACTAACAAGGTGCAGCGTTTGGCGGTGGTCGGGAGTCCGGGTGGAGGAGCTGCAGAGACCGGCACCACGGACCTGAACCAGCGGCTGAAGAAGCTGATCAACGCGGCGCCCTGCATGCTCTTCATGAAGGGGTCCTCACAGGAGCCCCGCTGCGGCTTCAGCAGGCAGATAGTGGCCCTGCTGAAGGAGCACAGCATCCAGTTCAGCAGCTTTGACATCCTGTCCGATGAGGAGGTGAGACAGGGGTTGAAGATCTACTCCAACTGGCCCACATACCCTCAGATGTACGCCAACGGGGAGCTGGTGGGAGGACTGGACATAGTGAAGGAGCTGGCTGAGTCTGGGGAGCTGGAGAACACCTGCCCGAAGGCTGTCACCTTGGAGCATCGTCTGAAGACCGTCATCAACCAGAGTCCAGTGATGCTGTTCATGAAGGGCAACAAGGAGGCTGCAAAATGTGGCTTCAGCAGGCAGACACTGGAGATTTTGAGCAGCACAGGGGTGGATTATGACACCTTTGATATTCTGCAGGATGAAGAGGTGCGCCAGGGGCTCAAGACCTATTCTAACTGGCCAACCTACCCCCAGCTCTACGTGAAAGGAGATCTGATCGGTGGTTTGGACATTCTCAAGGAGCTGAAGGAGAGTGGAGACCTGGTTTCAGTGCTGAAGGGGGAGTCGTAGGGGGGGGATTTGCCATGCAGACGTCGAAGGCCAACAAGAAGCCACCACACATGCCAAGATCACCCTATGTCACTGATGTAATAGTATACAGATGGCCAGGAAGTGGATCAAATAATTTATTGAGACTAATATTAGATTTAATACCAATATATTAATCAAACTGTTCACGTTCTACTTTGAATCCAAAAATGAAACATGCATTAATGAGATTTGGTTTTCACTGTTAAGTTTTTCCTCATAGTTATTCTTGAAAATACATTTTAAGACATGATTAAAGTGAAAGTTAAGCAATCCCGTGCTTGGCCTTTATTAATATTAATTTCCCTGTCTGACTCTGAGAGCAGCTGACATGAGTTCATATTATCTGTTGTCTTTATTTGTTGGGGTTACATTTGTCCTTCCAGTATTCACAACCTCAGACCAAACAGGTTCATATTTAATGAAGCATTGTTTACCTCGCCTCTTGACTTTTCATGCCATCCTGTCCATACTTTCTTCACCTGAAAGACAGAAAAACTGTGTTTATCTATATCAAATAATCACTCTGGTTTAATTACTTAGAAATAAGTGCCACTTATTGATACATTGTCCATAAATAACATTGTGATTAAACAATAAAAACACTTAAGATTTGGTGTTGTTTTTTGGTGCTTCTTACAAAGCAAATGTGCGAAGAATCATTTTGTGGAACCCATGGGAAACCAAGCAAAAGCCATATTCAAAAACAGGAATACAACACGGCCTTTAAACCTAACGTGTAAGAGGAAAGATTGTTCGAATCCTGTGTCTCTGTAACCATAAATTCAACACATCCACACTGCTAAGCTGTTCTTCAACTGCCATTAAATTCAAAGTTTTCAAACTAGTATTAACAACATGAATCAAAAAAAGTGAATAGCCTTGCAAGCTACAGCCTCAAAAATCTATATAGTATCACAAAGGTAGTATTTCTCTGCACATCATTTTGTCGTTTGAGTGTCAGGAGGGAAAATAGGTTTTCTGCTCATCTCATTTTAGTAGTAAATATACAATTTAGACTGCAAGACCTAGAAGTAGTCCTATAGATGGAGGAAAAGATTGCAACAAAAAATGTCTAAATCTAAATGTGATTTTACACTGCATCATATGCACAATCTTTGTAATGGTCTTTCCCATCAAGATACCATTTGCAGATGTAATTCATTTAAATAAAATCCTATTCCTATGATGTAAAAATCAGTGGGTTTGATTTCGGATGCCCTTGTCTGCACACGTTACACCTACAGAAACTTCTCCACAAAATACACATTTTGTGGAGAAGTTTCTGTAGGTGTAACGTGTGCAGACAAACTTGTCCTTTGACACCACCTTGTGGAAGTGTGAGTTAAACACATGTATAACCTGATCTCAGAATATAAATTCACCTCTTGATAACATGTTAGAGCTGAAACGGTTAAATTCAATTAAAACAAAATGAATCAAATATTTTGATAATTATGCAAGTCATTTTTAAGCAGGAATATACTAGTTTCAGGTTGTCCTATATGAATAATTGTTATTCTTCGTAGTTTTATATTATGCTATACTAAATATCTTTAGACTGATGGTCGGACATAACTAGCAACTTAAGTATGTCAACTTTGCCTGACTGAAATTGTGATGGGCAATTTTTTTTTTTTACTTTTCCAACATTATATTGACCAGAAAATTGAATGATTGAAAATAATCAACATATTTTGCCAGCAATTTGGTTTCTCAAAACCTCAAAGAAAGACAAACAGTCAGCTTGAAACAATCAGTAATTGAGCTTGGGACTTCTTCGGTCAGGACAGAGCGAACTCACTAAAAAAAATGACCACTGTTTGGTTAAGTATTTCGAAAAGTGTACTTGAGGTTGCAGCATGCCAGTTTACTTGCCAATGGTAGGAACTGTTCTTTAATTAACTGTTACTTTGTTGAAATGATTTAAAAGAAACCGCCACCTCCAAATATGATGATGACTAAGAAGGCCTCATGAAGAGATGCAGATTTTGATGAGTAAAGCTTTCTGTGTGAAAGTCACCCCATATTTAACCCATCATATGCCTTATTGAGAGATGAGGCAAAAGATACTAGTTTACCATAACGTATTATTACAGAGTAAAAGACATTTGATAATTTTTTTCAATGGGACTTTTTGATGACTTTCCAGGGATTTCTATGACACAATTGTAATGCATTTAAGCTAATTGTATGTTAGTCTTAATATAAACCCTTCAGTCAAGTGTGTCTTGTGAATAAGGTACTTTAGAGCAGCAGTCAGTCACAGAGGCTGACGTTCAAAGACATTACATTACATTACATTACAGTCATTTAGCAGACGCTTTTATCCAAAGCGACTTACAGGAAGTGTAT
Organism: Anoplopoma fimbria; assembly: GCF_027596085.1. Classification (NCBI taxonomy): domain Eukaryota; kingdom Metazoa; phylum Chordata; class Actinopteri; order Perciformes; family Anoplopomatidae; genus Anoplopoma; species Anoplopoma fimbria. The sequence goes on along the minus strand of NC_072468.1, from coordinate 22,277,185 downwards.
TCAACATAGGTATTCACAAACACACAAACACTACCTTATAGGGAATAAATCCCATCATTAAAGATGTTTCTTCAAACACACCATGTGGTAATGAGGTCAGAGGGCAACTCTCCAAAACTAGTATGAGTTGTAAGAAGAATATACATGTTTAAGTCTGGATTGGCCTAAATTTGATTCATTTACAGTTAATTAAAAAGTGAAGTATTTTCAGGATCAAAAGTGAAGAAAGCAAATGATCGAAAAGAAACTAGTAAATATACCTGTCAAATGCAGTACGTTAAAAAGTGCAATATTTCCCTATGATTTGTAAAGGAGTAGAAGTATAAACTAGCAAAAAATGGAAATACTCAAGTAAAGTTAAAGAACCTCAACCTTTTACTTGAGCTTGAGTAAAGTAGTTACTTTCCACCACCAACAACATCAAAGTCTTTATGCCAAACCAATCACAATAGGTTTTAATTGCATAACACATTAATACATTTACATGTATGAAACTGCTCTACAAGCATGTTTAAAAAAAGGAAGTAACAGAAAAATAACAGATCAGAAAATAAACAGCAGAATTAGGGAAGTGATGTTGAGAACGTGTAAAAAAGTGTGAATAAATGTTTATAGTATGAAAGTTGTGACGCCATGGTTATCTTTTTACATCATACTATGATGAAGTACAAAACTGTGTCATGCTAAATGTGTATTTATTTTCCAAATAAGCTTTTAGAGGAGATAACTGCATGACACAGACCTGGATGTATCATATCCGTCCTGAGTGGGAGGATGTGGAAGTAGAAGGTGACAACAAGACCACCTGCACTCACAGATGCTTAAACTCACATATGCAAACAGAAGAGATTAATAGATCGGAATGTTGTGCTATATTTGTGTTATAAATACTTACAACAACTTCACCCCAACACATGACAGGGATTTAGTAATATTACCAAACTTTTATTCTTAGCAGGGTGGAAAAACCCCCGGAGACTTTCTGTTAAAGCTCACGACAGAAATTAGTTTATGGATGGATTGTTAATAACAACATCACATCAATACAGTTAAAAACTTTAAAGATGAATTGTTCTATGCTCACATTGTCTCGTGAATGTGTTAATCATTTTCTTCACACTGACTGAAAACAAAGCAACAAATTGCCAAAGACTTTTTCCAAAATGTACAGTTTTTATTGTTATGGTGAACTCCATAGCAACTCCAGTATAAAACAGGATTTCAACAGGTGTGTGCCAACAGGACAAAGAGGGAAAGTACCTCTTTCAGAGGCCCAAATTACAACACAAGGATGTTTCCCATTTCTATTCTTTGTGCACAACAAAGAAAACTGGCCCTCGGCTGTAGCCCAGTTTAACAAATAAACCAGATTTATCGCTCTGCCAGAAAGCAAATAAGTGTATTTATTCATTTAAAACACAGAGCTATTCCTTTAAGACATAAAAAAAGATCCCCCTTTTTAATTCTTAACGTCAGTTGATGCTCTGCTTTTGTGGTGCATCCAAAATATTCAATAAACAGCCAGTAAGCCTGTAACTGTCTGCTCCACCAAATTAGTAATCCAGCCTTGACCAAGAGCACCGCAGCATACGGATCAACTGATCAGCTAAGATAACCTTGTGGCCTTTAGGTAGTACACTGCAGTATGTTGACCTCATCCTGTGTCACTCACACTGATCACCATGTTGCTGCCATGCTGGTGTCTTGTTTTTGCGATGCAGGAAGGCCGGAGCGGAGGAACCTGTTCTGGAGCGGCAAGTGGGCCACCTGTCCTGAGTGCATTATTTTCCAGGAAGTAGGACCATCTCTAAAGGACACAGACTCCCTCAGCAGATTCATGCTTTATGGTAAACGACCTTAAAGGAATGTAAATGCTAATTACTACAAAACTATTAGCATCTACAGGTAAAGTTACAAACACATGACATATCTGCTTGCCCTGCATAATCTGAGCAATACCTGTGTTTGTACCACAAAGATGAAATAAAATAAAAACTATAGAAAAACATTCAGGGAATCATGAGGTTAAAAACTGTGTTTTGGTTTTGTTCGGCTACTCAGCATTTCATTCAGAACATTATCATTTTGGGATGAACTATATCTTTAAATGACAACTACCTACGGGAAGGTTCATTTAAACAAATTATTATATCATGTGATTGTTGTAAATCAAACGGTCTACAGCTTTAACACATTAAAACGTGACGTCGACTCTGAGGTTGTGACAGCATTGCTGAAAAACCTGGCTTGTCATGGCGTGTTGGCGTGTGTCAGACCACCTCAACCTCAAACCTTTATTTTGTTTTGCACCTAAATATTAACTTTGAGGTAGGCGTGCATATCACAGTTTACTTCCATTGTCATTTTAAGGTTTTTTTTTCATATTTTACTTGATCTGTCTTTGCTGAGTGAAATAAAATGTTTTCACGATGTTGCAAGAAACATGGAAATCCTGGGTGACAGTACAAGACTTTCATGTTTTCACTTTGTAAAATTGAAACAAATAAAGCAATGTCTTACAATGAGTACAAACATTTCATCAAATATTAAATTTCATCATAATTAATAGTTATTTGTGGTTCCAAAAAAATGATGCTATGCTGAAAAGTGAAGGCAGCCATGTTGTTGTTTTGATTGTTTGCCCAACCATCGCTTCTTCTTTTCACTGTTGGTCCAAAGAACCACAGCTTGGGTTCAGAAAAGAAAATCACCTTTGTGGGGGGGATCGACCCACAACGACCCAGTAAAAACCCAGGGAATTCCCATGATGGCTCTGAACAGAAATTCCTTTTCACATAACTTGAACGAAGGCAGCAACTGTATAGGATTACTGTATCTTCATGTATTAAGTAAACAAAGCCCCTTATGTACACACATATTTTTGAGATTGAACACAGACAGGAGACTGGTGTAGCTGTTATTGTAAAGCGGAAAGTACAGGAGTTGTGTCGGTAAAAATATTAACTGGCCCTTTATTCCAAAAGTCCTAAAGAAAGCAAGGGAAGTACATATAATAAAGCCTTGGCGGGCGGAAGTGGGTGAACCCTGTTAAAGAGTAAGTGGGACACTCTAAGGAGAAAAGTACCCCACAATGAGGCATGAATAATTTCATTGGTCATAACTACACCTGGTATTGGTTGGGGAATTTTGACAGGATTATTCCCCATAAAAAATAAAAATCAGAGAGCAGATGAGAAATCTGAGAGAAGAGCGTGCACAGAAGCAGCCTGAGTGCGAGGCAAAGGGATGAAGCTGAAGTGCAGGAAATCTGTGCAGGAAACAGCGTATTTGCGTGCAAACAAAGACAATATCTACGCACAAGCAGGGGTTATTTTTAGTGCGAGGACATTGTTTTTAGAGAAGCATTACAAAATCTGAGTGTGATATCAATGAGTCATGCACTCAAATTGAAACACCATGCTCTTGAACAAAGATAGGGCTTAGAACTCCATGGTTGTGGGTTTATTTACTTATGTTGTCAATCAAATTTCAGTCCCAATGATGCAAATTAGCTGAGTTGTTTATTTATTTAAACTCTTAATTAATTATACCTAAAGATGTTTTAATCAAAGCATAAAGATTCATTGTTGTATTTTTAATAATACTTTAATGGTGTGGAGAAATACTGAAATATCTCGATGCATGAGAACACATAATCTGAACTGTGGGTTCTGTGGGTCCAGACAGAGTAACATAACGTTCTTGTTGGGTTGAGTTGAACTTTTTACGTGATGACTAATGACCTAAAACTAAAAGAACAACTTGGGTTTCTATATGCTGAGTCTCGGGGCAAACAGTTCTTTATTTCTGACCACATTGACTTTCATACAGTGTCTAATCCTGATAGAATCAGAGCGTAGTTTAACCTCAATTGTTATACACTGACCTCTCGCACATGATGGGGAATTATGTGGTGGCACAAGAAAATAATAACTCATACTTGTACTTACATCAAAACACTGTAACACAGTATCATAGGTAAGACCTACTGGAGACCACAAGTGTGTTCCCTATGTAGTTTTGAGTGGGGACAGCACCCAACAGCCCACATCCACTCCACCTGTCTGTAAAGTCAAGATGTATGTAGGTGTGCATGTGTGTTTGTTTGTGGGAGTGTTTGTGTGCTTGACAGAGATAAGATAGGAGAAAGTTGGTCACATCTACATAATCCCGGAGAACATAGACTGGTTAGGTGGGGATGTCCCATGGAGCATGAAACTAAAAGCAGTAAAGTGAAATGGAAATTGATCCTCTCACTCTCTGGCTCACAATGTTTTCTAACCCCAAATGCAACTCTCGCTTCTGTTTTCATGTCAAGTTTTCTCATCCTGATGTTAAAATCTACATTTTAAGTACTGTTACTTTGTTCCTCTTATCATTAAGCCATTCCACACTTTGATCTCATCGTGTCTTACTGTAATGCTGCTGGTTTTCGCTGAAAGAGACACTTCACCCACAAATCTAAAAATACCCTTTTTCTCCTCTTACCTGTTGTGCTTTTTTATCAATCTAGATGGTTTGACCTGCCTAGTTTTGGAGATATCGGCCATACAGAAAACTAACTCTTGAATATATTGAGACTATCCACAGACCTTGTTGTGAGCAGTTTCATGTCTGTGAATTATTTTGATTAACTAGGTCATGATTTCTGTAAAGTGACATTGCTGTAGAGTTTTTCTATGTATTTTTGGGGCGTTTGAGCATCCGCAGCCAAGTGCAATATATTCCTTTTTATAATCGAGAAGGCAGACATCTCTAGGGCCGATATAAATAGCACTAAAGGTAGAAGTAAAAAAATCTATTTTTGATGTTGGGAAGAACTGTCCCTTTAACTGTTAACTTGTTACTACTTTACAACTGCTTTCAGGATGTGCGTAAAGCAGTAAAGCAAAAGTAGGGCAGCTTCTTGAGGTGTAACTTTTATTGGATAGGTTCACAATGTTTCAAAGCTTGTCTTCTAATTATAGTCAGATTCCCTTATGAACACTGAAACAGTCGTTCGTTGGCTGTAATCATTCTTTCTGTTACATTAAGCAACCCTGTTTTCCAAGAAATCACAATTATTTTTCTCTAATTTGGTTGTGCTGAAAAATGATTGTAGTGTAAATGCTTTAACACATTATGTTTCATGTGGGTGGATTGGGATAACCCAGGTTTATAAGTCATTGACAGAGTTTCACAGCCCAAACAACTATGACAGGGACTTTTTTTCTTCACAACATCTATTTGATCTAAAGTGAGCCGAAGTGTGATGAGGAAATACACTGGAGTGTGACACGCTATGACACACTGCTACTGTCTGATTCATCCTGTTTCTATTCAAAGCCTATGCCTCAATGACAATATCAGCTAAACACACATGTAGTAGATTTAAAGCTTTGGTACTCTCTTAGTAATCATCCGAAAGAGTCAAAAATAATTTTAGTATATTTGTAAGTTAACATAACGATACATTGAGATATTAACTCGCAACTAGTCTTGTCACGTGTTTGGAACGAAATGTGCTACGCCTACTGTTCGTCATATAGAGGAGTGGAATGTAAAGAAGAACAACGTGCTTGGACCAGTATGCAAACTGTGCTACTGGAAATTACCCACAGAGCATCGTGACATGCTAATCTGATACACGTGGCCTTGTTGCTGTGTGTAGTCTAGTTATACTTGTCAGGTCAAAGTCTTACAGAAAAAGCAGATTTTACACTCAGGTCATCTTTTTCTTTTTTTTTTTTTTTACAACCTGTGTCGTATTTTATGAGTTTTGACCTTTATTGTTGTTATCATTCACTAAATAGGGATAAAAAAAATTGCTACAGCTACTCTGTGATTCATTAGAAAGAGCTACATAAGCAGTTGTTTTCATCAGTTTTCCTGTACACTTCTTACTGTCTGACCACTCAGTGATGTAAAAAATATTCAGATCCTTTATATAGAAGTGACCATTTTCAAGTAATACAAAAGAAAAAAAGACTTCTTCACAGGTAAAAGTCCTGAATTCAAAATCGTACTTCAAAGTTTCGTCAGCAAAATATACTTAAAGTGTCAAAATAAAAGTACTTGCTCCAGAGTAAAATTCAGATTTTTTGATACTGCTGCATTAATGTATGAGCAGCATTAGCTTGGTGTAGCTGGTGAAGGTGGATCATTTGAACTACTTTATGAACATTTAGCTTGTTCAGTCCAGCGGGTCATAACCTAGAGGAAAGTTCAACTACACAACATTTTTTTAAATTGTATTTATTTATCTTAATCTCTGTTTTGTTTTAATAAACATTGGATAATTTTACATCTTTTTGACCTGAAACTGTTATCAAAATGAAACCATCTGAGAAGTTTGGGGTTGAGAGAGCAACAAAATGTCCCAAAACCGGAATCAAATCCAGGACATTGCGGTTATGTGCCACACGTTGTAACCATTTGGCTACAAAGGCATTACGCCTCGCAGGTTTAATCTTTCGCAATGCTTTCTATTTATAAGTTCATCACACGTTAAATATAAATATAAAGTACCTCAAAATTGTACTCAAGAACAGTACTTGAGTAAATGTAGTCCTATTTTACCACACTGCCTAATGTACTCTGTTATTAGGCTGCACCAGTTGATGTGTAAAATGTCATCACTGATAAGAATGTTAGTCAAAACTACAAAGATAAGAGCCAAGATGTAAAGAAAAAAAGGACAGATATTGGTGTTACGTTAAGCCTCCAAGGAAGGAATTAAAATGAGATATGACAAAAAACAAATGACTGTGTGTGTATTTGACAGAATGGAGGCTCAATTGAGGTCCTCTCATAATTTTCCAGCTGCTGCAGGTGTGTTGTGGTATGCTTATTGTGGCCGCTGTTGTTTTGGCTGCACTTCTCATTTCAATCAAACAAAAGTCAACTGAGGTCAGTATATCGGTCACAGAGGAAGAGAAAATAACATTTAGATTGATATTCAACCTTCAGGTGGTTGTTTAAAGTGTCATCAGTTACCTGAATGTTTATTGAATGATTGAATACTGATGAAGTCAGAGCAGTTTTGGACTATTATGTTTTCTCATGGAGCTGATACATGAGCTGCATGTCTATTTGTAATTAAATGCAATCACATGTGAAGTGAAGTCTCACTTGTAAAATTCCACTTGTGTAATTATCATGTCACATAAAAACTGAAAGTAATGTGTGATTGATATTATTGTCATTTTATCAAAAAAGCAGTCATTCAATGTGTTTTATGCTTTTACAAAGCACTTTCTGTCTGATCTCTGTCTCTATTTTAATAACGATTGTTTCTACGTCCAGACTTCCAGTAGCTGCCTTTAGGTGGCAGCAACAGGATCTGAGCAATGTTTAACATTCTCCTTGTAGTACATGTCCACTTAAGGGTTGGATACAATAACAGAACCACCAAGAATCACCAAAAACAAACAAACAAAAAAACCACCTCTCTGACACAAAGTTGTATTTGCTGCAAAGTAGGACTCTGGCTTCGGTCATTTTTATTTTTTCCTGATAAATAAAAAGAAAACATGTTTCTTTATTGGTTTAGAAGATTCTCCTACTTTACAACCCCCTTCCAAACCCATTGGATCATATTAAAAAATGCACATTTCCCATAAAATGTAGTTCTCTATTGCCATTTGCCAGTGAGACGACAAACTAACAAGGATGATGAAGATGATTATAGTGATGATGCAGAAGATGATGAGTTTGTTTTTTTCGAGCAAGAAGTCTCAACACTGATGCCAGTTAATGTCCGTCCAACAGGAACAACAGGTAAATGGATGGATGTAAAATGTAGATTGCATGTGTCAGAGTTATCTCTTTACTCCTGTGTGTGGAGGTATTTTTTATGAACTTGTGAGCAAATCTAAAATGTCTTGGTTTATGTATAGTACCAGTCACACCTTCTCATTCAATGGTTTTTCTTTCTTTCTTTCTTTTTTCTACATTGTAGATTAATATTGAAGACATCCAAACTATGAAGGAACACATATGGAATTATGTGGTAAACAAACAAATGCTCAACAAACCAGAATACGTTTTATATTTTAGATTCTTCAAAGTAGTTGAATGAGAAGGTGTGTCCAAACTTTTGACTGGTACTGTATGTTGTGTTTAAAAATGTCAGTTCTTCATCTTGCATTTCAGCTTTGTTATTGTTTACCCTGAAGAGGTGGTCAAGCATAAACGATAAGATGTCAAGATGAGATATTTCAAATGACCGCAGAAATGTTTTAAACTTTCTTTTTAAATCAACAGTCTGTGTCAGGTTCTGTTGTCAGTGCATAAAACTTCAAAGAGCAGGTACTTCTTTTTACTCTGACTTTCACACAGAGAAAAAATGCATCATAAAAAGAGACACTTTCTTGACCAAAATGCAAGATGTGTTTTGTGTACAAGCCCTGACTCTCAATTTTTACTGATCTCTCTTGCTGCCAAATTTCACACCTACAGATGCCGGATGAAACAACTTCAGACTTGCTCTACTGGAGCTGCTGAAAGTAATTCTGAGAAACGTAGGACGTATTCAAGTGAAGCTGATGATGACACGGTAAGTTTAGGGGAAGTGGTTGCTCCAGAGAGTAAATAACAACAAAATAACCCCCAATTTGAATTTTTGAACATATATTTTTAAGTGAGTTATTCAGATTTATCTATACAGTTTAAAGTTACAGGTGTAATGAACATTACTAGACATTTCTGTATTTGCCAAGGTGGCTAAACCACTAACTGCAGTCCCACAGTCCCATTTAGACACAGAAATAGATGAGTTTTTGGGTATAAATAGTGTCCCTTAAAACACATTTTGTTAATCAGCTTCTTGCTATGAGCGATAGGGTCCTACATGAACAAACCTACAGCTCTGTAGTGTTTCCAGTCTCATGCATTGTGTTCCTCCTACCACGCTGCCTTTGTTCCTCTGTGAAGTGGGTTCCTAAAACCTCAACAAACCTGAAGCGGCACTGTAATGTTGGCTGCACCAATTTAACGTATAATTACCGCCCACAGCAACAGACAGCACACAATTTGTCAGAGGATGCTTAGTCTGCCAGAATGTGATGAATTTAGCCAGTAATTTAAAGAACAACTTTGTCAAGCTGATGTCTTTGTTCAAGTTGAGATGAAAATTTCAATGTGAATGTTTCAAAGGGCTACGGTTGATGACAGAACTACAATCAGAGCCAAACAGCTCTTATATGTCAACGCCTTAAGTTTCAAGAGTTTAGCTGAGCGACTACAGAAAAATGTTCCAAATCTCTCACAGTTCTAGGGAATCCCTCTTGGCAAAACTCACCCCTCTGATGTCACTCCTTCTCCCTCGTCCTACGCAATGACTCCATCCACTGCAAGAAGACCAGCCTCTACTTCATCTACGCACAGGTCACCTTCAGTAAGCACCTTGAGAGAAGTCAGTACAAAATTGTGATTTTGAAAAAGAAAGGCGACATTTGGTAGAGCTATTAAGATACTGGTTGAGGGGACCTTCCCTGGACACAACAGAGGGCTCTGTGCGGGTGGATAATATTGTTAACCTCACAGAGGGACACAGTGTCAGTTTAGATATCACAGGTGATTTTCTAATACACAGCTGGTTGACATTCTGGGGTGCCTATGAGCTTCATTAGCATGGCAGGACTTCAGGATTTCTTAATATACAGTAGAGTCATCTTGGGTTGGACTGGTTTGTTATTAACAGGGCTATACTAATTTGTTTCCAGAAAAGCTGTTCCTCGTCTGTATTTCTTTCCAATATTTTGTGCCATATATTACCTTAGAGATTCAGTGATCAACAATTATTGAATAAAAGTTTTGGCAGGGTACTACCATTCAGTGTACCATTTAGTGTTCCATAGCTAAAAGCTACATCAGGCAGGGTGAGAAAGGTTTAACCACAGATCTGAGTGACCAAAACCTTTTAATATAAAAGGTCATATATTCACATCCTATTGACCTTTGGACAAAAGTATCATGTATATGTCATTCCAACCTAAGAAAAAGATCTCTGGTTTGAGGCATGTTTGTTTTCACTGCCATGGTCTTGTGTAATTTATGAAATATAATATTACATTGCTGTGGTTTGATTTCTAGTAGGGGAGGAAAATGAAAAAGTAATAAAGAAATGTATTTTTTCGAACCACGAGAGCTGCCAGCTGACCACATGGTGGAGCCACTTTCCCCTAAATAAGAGGAAGTTATTCACTCACCATTATTTCCACAGATAACCTATTAACATTTTTTAGTCATCGGTCAATAAAAAAATTAAACGACATAAACCACAAAGACATACCGATCTCAAGAGTACATCAAAAAACCCTGCCAACACAAAGCGTAGTGTTACTTCTCTAATTTTCTTAGTGCTAACAGTGTACACACATACTGTACAGTACGTGACGCTGTACACATTTAATTAACCTCTGCATTGAGCAGGCAGGAGCAACAGGTGCAGAACAGGAAGCCACATGTTTGGTGCACCATCAGTCACACTGTTTCCCCTTAACACATCCACAGACATATTTGAACACAAAACGCCCTCTGATCAGACTTTTTGACGCCAGCTCAGTCTCTCTAATGCAATAAGAGCTAAAACTCTTCTTGGACTTAATGCTGAGTGCATTTAAACAGTCATACATAATGTTAATGTGTTTCTGTCTGACCTTAGCACTACGGTCCTTCAACTATATACTAATTAAGTTGATGATATGTCTCTCCCCTAAAAAATACACAGCAATTCCCTGTTTATTAGTGGATTTTAAGCAGCTTGATTGCGATTTATTAGCTGAACTGAACAGGATTAATCAATACAGCCAACATTAAGCCTTTTAAAAAGCTCATAAGCCCAGAACCCATTTAACCACAATTAAAGTAAATTGGTAAAATGTCTTTATGCAGGAGAACCCAGATTTATGAAGACTAAGAGGCTACAGCCATGCTAGCTGCTCTTTTCTTAAGCACAGTGGTGCTATTTTACCTCCATATTGCCCTTAGAAATTCAACATTGGAACAAATAAAGTAGTGTACAATCATACTAAGTGTCTGTAATCTCGATTTACAGCTAAATCATGAGTAAAGGATTAAGTGTGTATGTTATATACCCAAGAGGGAATGAGTGAACAAGGGAGTGATTTCAGACACAGCCATGCTGATGTATAGCAGGTATGATGTTTAGTCATACCTGTTCACCATCTTAGCTTAGCATAGTAACATGCTAACGTTTGCTGGTTAGCACTAAATTCGAGGTGCAATCTGAGGATGAAGGGACTATCTAGTATGTGGTAATAAACTATAGTTGGACGAATTCAAATTTTGACCCGAGATGGGATAATATTAAAAGTTACAGGGTAGGTATTTCAACATGAATGCCTCAAAACTAATTTTATGGCGATACATCCAATTGCTGTGGCACAATTGGACTCAAAGCGACAAATCAACCTCATGGTGGTGCTACAGGAGGGGTCAGGGGATCACCAAAGTCCGTAGGATTCATCCTCTGGGAACAATGAATGTAAGTGTAAGTGTCAAATTTTATGAAAATCAATCATGTTGTTGTTGATATATTTCACTTGCAATCTCATGACCCATGCCACTATGAAAGGCCATTCCTAAAGCTCCTCACAAAGAACCCATGAACGCACACACACAAGTGCAGCATAAGAGCTGACTTATTACCTCAGAAGTTGTTCCACTTTAATCAATGTGTGACTCACCTACTTTGTTGCTGATATACTTTATAAACAGGATTTACTTGAGTATGTGACGTGGTAAACTTCCCCTTTGTGTGAGGCCCACTCTTGCATGCCTTTCACCTTATCAGTGTTCACACGACCTGTGGACATGTGGGCCACTTAAAAGAGCAGGATTTAGAGAAAGCGGGTGGAATGACATCACCTTCAACAGGTCTCTTGGGCTGCCGATTTCCTCACACATTCTCCCCAACACTTGCTCCTTTGTTCCCTTGTGCTTTTGTTGTTCTGTAGGGATTGCTTGTCAGGCTTGTCATTTGCAATGAGCTTCTTAGCCAAAACTATGATGACATTTTGAGTTTCCCACAGAAACAGAAATGGGATCAGTCAAAAAAAGAAGAAAGAAAACAAGTTAAGGAACTTCTGGTGGTAATGTGGGGGACATTATCATTAACATAATGGCATGTGATGCATTAATGTATATTGAAACATTTCGTTATCTGAGCACTGAGCGGAAGGGTTCTATATAATTCAAAGGTTTGTTAACCATAACGCTCAATTTGAAGGGAATCTCTGGTTTGTATCTAATAATTAAATTACCTCTTATTGTTTCTTGTAGATTATTATTGTAATTCTTCAAGACATTTCTACATATACAACCAGAGAGTTTACTTTTATTCATATTCAGGTCTCCTTCACAAGTTGTAGTGTTAAAAATGATTCCCCCCAAAAAAATTCTGATAAGCTTTTATATGCAAGGTGCAAATGTTGCATAAATGCAGGGGTGGGAAATATACCAAAATCTTTTACTTGAAAAAAAGTTACAATGTGACGCATTTGGCAGGATTTATTAGCAGAAACCGAATATAACATTATTGGATAAAGGAAGTATGTTTTCTTTATCGTATATATATATATATATATATATATATATATATATATATATATATATATAACACCCTAAATATAAGAATCGTTCTTTTACCGTTACCTTAGAAGGAGAGGTTCATATCTACATACAGTTCAGGTCCTCTTCACAGAGCCGACTAAACATGTTTATACATTATTTCAAGGTAAAAACTGCTCTATAAAAAGTAAGTACTATATCCATATTATCCATAATTAATTTAAAGGTGCTTAATGTAAAATTCAGGGCATATCTGTTGCCTTTCAACAGCTCTTAACATGGCAATAGCTCAGCTGGAAGCTGCAGCTTTGGTGCTAACAGCGCAAACAATGGCATCAGTGCTGACAGAGCCAACAGCGCTTACCTGGGGGGGAACCGAAGGTTGAGCACAACTCTTTTGCAAGGACGCTGACGGTCAGTACGGCATTATCAGCTGTAACAGCCGTATGACTATGCACGGGGCCTAGCCAGTGGGGCACACCCACATGCACTAAAACGCCATCTATGTCAAAAAAGCAGAGAAAAGCTCTCAGAAAACACATTCAGAGGAAAAGCGACTTCATCCTCTGCTCAGGTAGACATTGTTTCTGTTGGTAGTAATCTATAGTAGGTTTGATTTGAACCTTTTTATAGAAAAGAGTATTTTATCAACCCTAATGGGAAATTAAAGTGTTACAGCAGACTGGTCACATATGAAAGAACACATTTTATTATTGAGTCAAGTTATACACAAATAATCGAAATAGACTAAAGTATTGGTTGAAAATGATTATGCAAATTACCCGGATGATTAAAATATATGCATCAGGTCATCTCATCAATTTACACAGGTAATTATTAAAAGTTAAGACAGATCGTGTGACAGTGTGGACACGAAAAAAATTCCACTTCCCTAATATGTCACACCCCCGGCCTCATATCCAACTCCATGAGATAATATTTGCTGTTTTTAAAGTATGTGTATTGCATGCATTGCTGCAAAGGACGTGGGAAAACATTTATCATAACTTCCTATGTCTTTTCAGTCACGATATCATCGATGATGGTCAATCATCAGACTTTAGGTCATGATGACAGGATATACTTCCTGTCCTGACCAACTGTTCATCATGTGACAGTGTAGACTACTTGGGGAGAGTGTTAACAAATGAAGGGTTTTTTAATTTCGAATCAAGCTGTAATTTTAGAGTTGCCAGTCAGGTGAAGGAGGAATAATTGTGTATGAAGTTAAATTAATATGGGCTACTGCATCATTTGCAAAAAGAAAATCAACAAACTTTCTTGTCACAAAGATCAACAAGGCAACAAGCGTAGGAGGAATCAACTGACAATCGTGAAATTTGTGAAATGCAGGAATCTATTCCCTCAAGATTAGAGAAGTGGCCCTCAGACTGGTGTGTGACATTTGAATCCCCAAGAACAGGGTAACTCTAAAAGACGATAATAATAATAATGTGGCAACAGATGTGAAACAAAACAAACATTCTCTAAGGTCAAAGATAGTAAACTCTCCTGTAACAGTTTTTGCATATCTGAGTCACATTGAGTGTCTGGACATCTGTCCAAATTTGAACTGAAACTGTCTCTCAGAGTCTAAACAGATTGTATTGATGTTTGAAGTACAGGTTTGTCGACAATATGTGTTGAAATTCTTGTCAATTGTGCCTTTCCAATAAATGTATGATGTCACTTTTAATTGCCTTTTGTCTGAATGGTGCTATAAATAAACTTGCCCGGCCTCACAATGGTGGCTATCTGCGCTTTAACATGTTCATCCTTTTTTCAAACCTCTTTATTATTTGTCACTTTATTGTCAACTCTGTCAGTGACTGGTCCGTAGTGTTAGCTTTGCCGATAGCAGGTTTTGATTTATGCTAGTCCTCTTAGGTTAGCTAGCCGTACAGCAAAGGGTTACCATGGTGATAATGGAAAACCTGAGCTAAACTAGCTGTTAGCTGGCTAGACCACTATTCTCAAACTACATAGCAGCCAGAAGGTGAACACAGTGGAGCATTTAGCAGATAAACAATCAAACATGTCATTCAGGATTTGGGTGGGGATAAAATGGGAGGTAAAAAAAGATGGAAAGAAACATGACTCCAAACTTGTTGCACTGCCCCAACTGGCGTGACTAAGTCAATCTATCTTTATAGGCTCTATGGACGATATTTATCCATTCCTTAAAAAAAAATAAAAAATAAATAAAAGTTTTGCTCTTGACTTGGGCTGCAACTAATGATTATTTGTTATTTTCATGATAACATGTCTTTAAAATGTCAGATAATATTTCAAGAATGTCCGTCCCAGTTTCTCAAAGTCCAAAAACATCTTGTTTTTTTTCATTCAAAACAAGTTATTCAGTATAATATGCTATAAAACAAAGGAAAGCAAGACATTTCCATATTAAAGAGACTGAAAACGGCCTTTTACTTTTTAAGAAGGAAGAATGTATGATACCAACAATAAAATGTTGATACCATCAGATAACTTTTTGGCATCAGATGGTTATGGTGAACGGATAATGTAAAATCCCAGATTCAGATAAGAATCTTATCTCATCTATTGTTTTTTCTACGAGCTCCTGGCAGAGGCAGAGAAGGTAAAACACTTAAAAGTAGGTGAAGCATAGCTTCTTGGAGGCCCAGCGGAGGTTTGTAAGCCACCAGACTATACAGTCTAGAGGCAACGGAAGCAACCTTGCATTTGTGGTGAAACCTCCTTTTGACCTGGTTTATTCCCTTACACATCAACAGCTCCCCCTGAGCCCACACACGGCAACACTGAAGAAGGAATGATTGGAGGGAAACCAAAACCTCCTTGATGTGGATGTTTTTGGTTCTTCAAAAGAACTGGCACCTGTGATTGTGTCACCAGAGTAATCTGAAAATGAAACTCAAAAGCTTCCTTCCTCTACTTCCTGGCTCCTTGACCCTCGCCCCCCCCTCCATCCTTATTTCCACCCTTCTTCCCTCCATCCTTTCCTTCCTGCCCTGATGTAATCTTTGTCTGAATTTTGGGTTGAGCTCCACTGCGTGATGACCGCACAATCCTAGGATTTCATGATGCAACCCAAGAGCAAAGTCTGCGAAGAACAAAAGAGGGATTTTTTCAGAATGCAGGGGGAGTTACATGTTGGGGATATGTCACCATATGATTAGGAAATAACTGATAATGATACAGGCACACGGGAAAAGGAAAAGGGCACCCAGATATGAGGGCTCAAACTGTGCAGGATTTGTTACCAGTTTTATAATCCCCCGGCTCCATGAAAAGAGGTAATTGTCTCCTAGAGGAATCCAGTGGGAGTTTGTGAGTTATATATTACAGATGACCTCTGACTGGGAAACTGTGTTGTTCTTTTATTTTCTGCTTGGAGACGTTCAACAGATTGTAAAGCATGATAAAAAATGACGGTGAATGTGGTGGGAATGGTGGAGCACATTCAGACAATCATGGTCATTTTGTTTTTATTTGTAAGAATTTTAGTATATTTAAGAGAGAGAAGCATTTAAAAAAGAATGGAAATCAAGAAGGGTATACATTTCTAGGTCTGCTGACTTTGTGTCCATTATATATTTTTGTTTTATGATGATGATGATGATCCATTTTTCCCATTTCCTGGGTGCAGTCTTCCCCCTATTCTTCATGGAAAATATTGCATATATAAATATACTTTAAAAAGCCCATTTATTGATAAGACTGTGAAGTTCTTGCTGACACCAGAAAATACAGATCACTTCTTAGCACAACTTCTTCTGGTATAAATCCAAGATCCAAATTCCTACCGTCCAGTAATTTCACAACCTAAAAGTGTTAAAGATAGACTCTCCTTAAATATGTAAATATTTTCATATGATAAGAAAATGCTTGAAGGGTGAGCATTCATGTGTCAACACTGATTTTAAATTCTTTATTTTTAATGTGATAAGTGATGAAAAAGTTGATTAAATTCGTCCAACTAAATTGTAGTTTGTGTTGCATTTAATTTTGATTTACATTGTACTCGGACATATAGAGGACTAATGTATTCATTGATCTGTAAACCCTATCATGTTTATTTTTGAAAGAGTATAATTAGGACTCGTACATTATCTTACTGTACAGTCAGAGGTCACCGGATATCATAACCGTGAACTTTATTCGGGGAATCTTCTTATGAATAATCAAGAGTTGGTGGGGGAGTGAGCAGGAGGAACTGCAAAGAAGCAATGAATCTATTTGTGTGTGGGCGTGTGTGTGTGTTTGTGTGCATCTGATGAAGATGATGATCATGATGACGATGATGTCATCCTGACACATCGTGCGGTCGTGTTTGCATGTTGGAATGAACCAGTCAGAAAACAGAGGTGAGATTTCACCGAGGAAACACACGAACACACTTAAAAATACCACAGTGTTAATATTTAGACCTGACAGGTTACCGAGATACACAAACGCACAATTCACTCAAAGCCACTCTGCGGCCTGAGCACACAAACATTGAAATGCAAGGGAAAGAGAATTAGAAAGAGATAAGTGTGTTGCTAAAAAATGAAAGAAAGAACTAGTAGATGGAAACAGAACTAACTGGACATTTCATGTGTGAAAAAAAACCCCCCAAACACTTTAAATGTCAGTCTCGAGCTAAAAAAAGTCAGGTGAGAAAGTGAAATGGGGAAACAGAGGCAGACACAGTTTAACCAATAAGGAGAAGTGTAAAAACCAGTTTGTTGAGTTGCATCACTTCTAAGTTCTGAAACAGAAAGACGAGGGTTGCCAAGTTTTGCTTCACAACAGTTTTCCCTTTTGAGACTGAGATATAGATTTCAAAAATAAACTTGACTTTCCCTGTGACGCTGTCATTAAGGAAAAAGTGAAATTTATAATCTTACACATCTATTTGAGCATATCTTTAACGTTTCTCTTTGTTTTTAGGTATATTTTATTGCAAACTTCCCTTTGTGTAGCCATAGATTTTCAAATGGATTCAGATCTCTTTTGAAAATTAGATTTTAACCTCACTTATCATGACTTGAAATAAATCTTGGTATATTTTTGGTGTTATTTATGTTGTAAAGACTAACATTGAGTTTACATTCTAGGTATTTGGCTCAAGCAACTGAACCTCTGCTCATGCTTTAAACATAAGGATTAAGCATTTAACACAGTAAAATGTAGCAGATATAAGTCTTTTTTATTTCTTTATTAACAACTAAAAAAATATACGGTGTGCACCTAAAGTGGGGGCTGGTCTATAAACACAACACAATACCACAATATATGTCATCATAGGAGAAGTTATAGTTGTTGACACAAACTGTACATTAATAAACCTATTAAATGGTCCGTATAGATGCTTACAACAACTCTCTAGAAAATGTTCTTGAAGGGCTTTGAATTGCTAGATAGGGGCGGTTAAAGTAAATGGTGATTAACAGGTGAATTGTTTACACGATGCACACATTTTTGTGGCATTTCAAAACAACTCGTCTGACCTCTAATTGTGGGTGCAGCTGTGGATTCATGTGTAAACCTCAGCAGTTACAGACAGAGCTTACATTATGTGGTTGGCTCAAGTGGTTAACAAGCTCAATATGTGTTTGTGACTTTGTGTCTGTCTCAGTGAGTGTACAGTATTTGTGTTTGTGCATGAATTTCCGTGTTTGTGTAAGTGTATTACAACACTTTGACATTTTTTAAAACCCCCAAAAAGTAGAGACCGACCACTTTCCAATCCTGAAACCACGACTCCCGTTTGGGTTCCACGCTCTGGTGAAAACTCCACCGAAAGATTCTGTGACTTCTCTTTCCCTCCCAGCCGCAGCTCTTTTCTCTCCGCGGTCCAGGTCGCTGGTGCTGCTGCTGCTGCCGCTGCTGCTGCACTGTCTCCACTTACAGAGTGACATCACTGGAGTTTCCCCTTTGCAGAAGCCGCTGCCACAGCATAAATACTACAAGCTCCCTGGTAGAAGTTCACTCTTAACACAATAGCAACACAAAGAGAGAAGTATCAGCTCAGAGCACTGGAAGCACCAGAAGACACAGAGACAGCCTCCAGTGTTTAATTGCTATATTTTAGTTTTTTCTGAACTGCACTCAGTGAAGACTCAGAGTTGTACACAGTATGGTGGCCTACACAACAGCACCAGGTGACGTGGAGACGGGTCTTGAGGAGAGGATGGTGGTTTTGGTAGAAAAGAAGTCCTCTGCAGGACGGATATTTAAGGCATCGCTGGCCCTTCTAGTTGTGGCCCTTCTCCTGGGAGGCCTGCTGTTTGCTTGGTACTGGAGTGGACGACAAGAATTGATGGTAGGGACTGTCTTTCCTTATTTCATCTTTTAAAACCTTGTATTTCATGTCATAAAAGAACATTTTTTTGAAGAGTTAATATCTCTAATCAATGTGTTTTCTTCTCTCCATACAGACACAATCAGGCGAAAAAGAAGCGCTAATCAAGAATGACACTTCCGAGAAAACAGGTGATTATACGCATGGGTGCTCATGTAAAGAGAAGCGCTTGTTTATTTCTTTTTATAGTATTTACTTGAGTCATTGTGGACTATTTGAGACAAGCTCACATTTGTTTCCTCTCCCTCAGATCACCACTCCATGTTGAGGCAAATCAGCAGCAAAGCCAAGGCAGCCATTCATTTAGAAGGTGAGTCATAATACCTACCTTGATTTGGTTCTCAGCAAACAATGGGCTTTTGATCTTGGCCTTCAAAAGACACTCTTCCTTCCACTTATGTCATATTTGCAGCTTCCTCTTTAGAAGTCTGTTAGTCAGGAGCACTTAAGGAAGTTGTTGGACAAGTTATACATTAGCTTCAGTCCATCTTTCATTCCGCTTTCCCTATAACATACCTGTAGATTATTAAACACCCTGTGGAGAGAAGAACCAAAGTGTTTCAAGGTCGTAACAGTGCTTCTTCTTGCTTTGTTTTCCAGGTAACTGCGATGAAGACTGCGAGAGTTCCAAAGGCGAGCTGCAGTGGAGAAACGATCAAGGCCAGGCGTTCGCTCAGGGCGGCTTCCGACTTTTGAAAAATCAGATCGTCATCCCAAAAACTGGCCTCTACTTCGTCTACAGCCAGGCGTCGTTCAGAGTGTCCTGCAGCGATGGCGACGAGGAGGGAGCGGGAAAACGCCACACGCCTCTCAGCCACAGGATCTGGCGTTACTCAGACTCCCTGGGCAGGAGTGCCTCTCTGATGAACGCGGTGAGGTCGGCGTGTCAGAACACGGCCCAGGAGGGCAGCTACAGGGACGGACAGGGCTGGTACAACGCCATTTATCTGGGCGCTGTGTTTCAGCTGAACAGAGGAGACCGACTGTGGACGGAAACCAACCAGCTATCAGAGCTGGAGACCGAGGACGGCAAGACTTTCTTCGGCGTGTTTGCACTTTAAAATGACTCTTTTCTGGGGTAGAAAAGAACACGATACAAAGCTCTGCACAGTGCCATATGTTTTGGCTTTGTTTTTTTTTAACATTAAGTATGTTTTTTGAATTTTCTTATTATAATTATTCATCTCATGGTGATGTGGAAAGGTTTAAATCTCAATAGAGATGAAGCTTGTAGCCAAACAGGCGGTGCAGATTTTTAAAATCCTATAAACTGTAACAGTTTGCAACATTTGTTTCTATTTTAGGCACTTTTTGTACATTATTTATGCTGACTTGAGATTGTAGTAGGCTGGACCTTCTTTGCTGTATCAGACACAGACAGAGCTCTCTACTGGAGAGTTTAGGTTCAAGGACTATGTACAGAACTATTATCGCAACCTGTATGTATTTATTTGTATTTATTTATATTTAAATCGTTGGGATTAGGTGTTAAATATCATATTTATATAACTTTATGTGCAATTTTATTAAAATGCAAAAAAAACTAACAAAAAGTTTGTGTCACTATGGATGAACTCATTTCATGGCTGAGTTAGCTGAATAGAAAGTTCAGTTGGCAAACATCCGCCAGCCAGGGCAGTAGCTCACACACACACAAACACACTCACACACAAACACGTTTACACACGTACACACACACACACACACACACACACACACTGCAGCAGGCCCGGCCTATTATTTGGCAGAGTTTGCTATGAAATTCCTCCACAGCCAGCAAATACTTCCTTTGTTGGATCAGACAAGATGAGGGGAATTTCCTACTTCTTGTGCTGTAGCTGAGTGCTGTGTCAGGTGGAGGCCCACAGAAGCCTCAACCCAGAGCGGGTTTTCCCCAATGACAACCCCTACCACCACCACCACCCCCTTCTCTACACACACAACCCCCCTCCTCCTCCTCCTCCTCCACACCACCAACCCCATCCCTGTATTACCACATTCTTCATCTTCAGTCAGCTGGAAAGAGACGCTATATGGGAGGGAGTGTGTGTGTGTGTGTGTGTGTGTGTGGGACTGCAGCACAGCTGGTTTTGTCACATTGTCATCATGTGAAAACACAGATTATGCAAACTGGATGTAAGTGGGAGCCATTTGTCTACTTTAGTTTCTTTTAATCCACAAACATCCTCTTATTGTCTCAGTCACGAGGTTCCCGCTGGCCTCAGCAGCTGGTCATTATATTGAAAACCGCTTCCCACTTTTGTTTAATGATCTCTTCTTCTGAGTTTATTTGCTCTTTCACTCTCTAAGGTAAACCTGGAGAATAATATAAAGTTTTACTGACAAATATACTCAACCTGTCAAAAGGTCACTGGGTGTCAGAAAAGCAATAAATAACTGGTGACATCTAGTGGATGATGTAATCATGCTCTGCTGTGTAACACATATGGAGGCTCTTTAGGGAGCCGTTTCATGTTTATACGTTGCTAAAAAGCTGAAAAATGAATCTTGGAGATGTGGTTTTATTTAACAATAGGATGTAGTGTTACCACGAGCTGAAAAACAGCTGATGAAAAATCCACAAAAACATTTCAAACTTTCTTGTAACGACAGTTTTAGTTTTGCTCAACAGTGTAGTTTTTTGAAAATGAACCCAGTAATTCCCTATTGTTTGTCTATTTCCACTGATGTGAAAGGTATCACTGCAACACAAAAATAACCAATGGAAAAACAATTATTTTATTTATGGTAGCCATATATTTGCATACACATACTCTGAAATATATTAACATTTAAGATGTCTTAGATATAGTGAATACAAATATCCCAAAATCCATGTATATTGTCATATATGTGCAAGATAATAGAACATTTCCTAAATTATTTCTGCATTCATATGTTACACTATCTGATCCAGGTACTGCGCAGTTAATAAATATGGCCTATTTCATTCATTGATGTCCTCCTCCATACCCTGAGCTAAAATGAGAAACAATATTATTTATTGGAATAACAGCAACATAAAGTGTAGTAACCATAGGTTGTTCAGTTTAAAGTGCACACTGGCATGTATATATATATTAAAAATATTTGATAAAGTATTGTTTCACCTGCTGATAGAGCTGTTCAGGTACATTGCTTTTATAAAATCTGGAAATAGCTCATGAATGAAATAGTACATTCAGATTAACTGCTGAATAAATACAATATGTCACATTACTTTACACATATCCTTCTTTGATACATTAACTATTTACCCAAAGGCAAAATGGAATAAAAAAAAAGAAAAGAAAAAAAAATAGCATCCATCCAGATTGTCTGTTATGTGAAAACATAAGAAAAAACATCCTTTAAAAATAAAAAAAGGCTCACAATAATGACGTGTAACAGATTCACGTGTATAAAAACTGTGCTTTCTCTGAATATCTACAGGATTAGCCATCGTAGAAGCCCCACATCTCACCGCACTGCTGCTGTAGAAATATAAATTGGCTTTCATTTCCAGGAGGCAGAGAGTACAAACTATTCTTCTGGCAAGTTGGATGTTTTTTTCCTACAAAATGTGAGATTCAGCTGCAGCAGTAGCCGGCGATACATAAGATGCATGATGAGGGGTTTATTTGATGGCTACTACTGTACTAGACTGTTAAACAGATACAACACAAACCTAAAAAAAACAAAATATTATTTCAAATGGCAAAAATATCAAAATTCTCCCCTATACACAAGCAAGCTTGGATCATTTTCTCCCTTTCAAATGGATCACATATTTAGCAGAGGACTGGACTTTTAAGATGCAGTGTACTTGAATACACAGTCCTGACAACAGACATCCATACATGCCAAGCTCCTCGGCCCCCTTCTAAATTATGGCTGTTTAATAATGCACATTGTTAAGATTTCCACACAGTCGAGCTCAGCCTCTCTCTTCAGGGGAAACATCGGGGGAAAATAACTGTACTTTCCCCCTTTTGTAAATTCCAGTTTTTCACGCCTCCCCCCTTTAAAATGAAAACAAATCATTTGAACAACAACTCCATGACAAAAAAGATCAGATATTACAGAACAATATAAATCACTACTGTATGTGCTTGCCTAGTCAACAAACTGGAGAGACAAACGGTGGAGACGATATAGCAAAGACACAAACACGAACGTTTTCCTTTTGAGATCCTCCACGCGGCGTCTCCACAACAGAACGAGATAACGAACGGGGGACAGAGAGAGAGAGAGAGAGAGAGAGAGAGAGAGAGAGAGAAATGATTGAGAGATCTATCTGTTCACTTGACCCTTGATGAGACCTCGAGTGCTGCTAGTCTGACCAGTCACTAAAGCCTCGTTTGCCGGGGTTGAACACGGTGAGATCGGAACTGTGAGGACGGTGGTCTACCTGTGTGACTCTCCCCCCAAAGCTGCCGAGTGTAAAGCACTCCTGTGAACTTATTTGTGCTTCCACGCCGTATTTTTAAAAACAGTGTCACTACACCGCTGTGTGCTCGTCTCCGAAACAAGTGAAAGTCACAGTGTCTCAATGTGTTTTGTGTCCCCTGTGTGTGTGTGTGTGTGTGTGTGTGTGTGTATTGTGCGACCATCTCCAAATTCCCACCCACCCCCTCACCCACACCCCTCCACCCTCTCCCAGTGCCTCGCCTATTTGTACAGCAGTGGGATCTGGCTGTTGTGGCAGTGGTTGCGGCTCATCTTGCTGTCGGCCGGGTAGAGGTTGGAGGAGTTGGAGAAGGAGGGCGGCAGGGTGTGATTGTCCGTGGTGGGGTTGGGGTAGCCGGGCGGGGGGAGCAGGGACTTGGGATCCGGCTGGGAGGAGGGCGGCGGGGCGCTGTGGTTCTGGTTCTGGCCCGAGGAGGGTCGGCGGCGGTTGCGCAGAGCCTGACGCTCGGCCAGCTGGTTGCGGAGCGCCGATACCCGTTCTTCTTTCTGAAGACACAACAGAAGGAGAGAGAGATTGTTGTAGAGGTGTCACACTTTACTTCGACCCCTTCCTCCCATATTTAGCATTTCTAAGCATTTATTAGCATTAATAGCACTAATTTATTGCTATTAATTAGTTGAGTTATTTCTCAAGCAAAAATACCAAACCATATGCTACTTCCAGTCCAGATCCATTGTTTTTTCTGGCAAAATATGATGATAAATAAAATATTAAGTTAATTAAGGTTTTTGACTGTTGGTCGGAAAGTCCAAAGGTTCTGGTAAACTATGATGAACGTTATTCCACAATTTTGTTACATTTTATAAACTAAGCTATTAGTTTCCTTACCCATTTTTGTGACTTTATTGTGCTACACTTCAATAATAACCTTGAATAAAAGAGGGAAGCTTTACAACCCATTCTATTTCCAGTGTGTGAAAGAAAACCATAGAAACAAGGTTACATTATCAAAGACAACCTACAATGAATTACATGCAATAAATAAAGCAATAACTGCAAAGGTTTTATGTTGACATAAATTAATGTCTTTTTTCTAAGTCACAACATGTGTGTTATTGTTATTCTTTATTTTTTTTCATATTATGCAGCATTCTGCGGTGTAATTTCTGTACAATCAAATCTACACAAATAAAACGGCAAATATACCATGCATCTTATGTGTAAAAAACAAATGCACATAAATTCATGAATGTGTTTAACATATATGTCAATGAATGTGTTTTATACAATGAATTATGTGAATAATATGTCTGGCCTTTTGAACATGCATGTTTGACATAATAACAATGTGTGTGTGTGTGTGTGTGTGTGTGTGTGTGTGTGTGTGTGTGTGTGTGTGTGTGTGTGTGTGTGTGTGTGTGTCTGTATAATTTAAAACGTATATAATGTCTTCACCTCCTGGATGATCTTTTGCAGCTCCCTGTTCTCTCTCTCCAGCTGCCGGGATTTCTCCTCGTCGTTGTTGTTGGTGGACGAGCCGGTCTTCAGGGTGTCCTGTTGCTCCGACTGCCACTCGCCACGTGTGATGAGACGCCGCATCTGGACCGCCACAGGAACAGGAAGTCAACAAATAACACAGATGAGGCCTGAGAGTACAGCGTGCTGATTGATTAATGAGAACCTCTCTCACTTGTCTAAATGCATATTTTGGTGAAAAGAGCACCGCTGACCGCTGTGCGTTTTCTGGACTGAGCTCCAAAAAGCAGCCAGACAATCAAACAGTTGGGATGATATTGTGAGGGTTTGTTTATTCCTTTGATTTTCTGTCCATGTCGTTTGAACTTCTGTAGGTGGCACTCTTTCCTCTGTCTGCACATCCTGCAGCAGTGCTCGTGTATACTACCCAGCTCTTCCTTTATTTATTCCAAACAAATCACTGGAGCTGCTGCCAGACACTTAAAATGTCTCATTTTGTTTGTGCCAGAGGACTTTTTTATTTTATTTTATTTTTTTAAAGCAGCTACACACAGCTTGTTTTACTAACTATCTCATGTCAAAGCTTATTACTGTAATAGTGAAATCACTAACAGATAAAAGGTTTGACCATTTAAGTAGCCTTCTTATTTGATGGCACAGCCACTCCAATATAAAATTGCACTAAAACATGTGTAGTACACTCTGGACCTTCTCACTAAAGACCCCCACGTTTTGACCTCTGGTTTTACTGCATTACGAGTGTATTTTTCAGTGTGTGCAGCATTTCTTTGAGGTGTCGGTGACGAGTTAGAGCACCTTGGGTACGAAAAGCACCACCAGAGTGATGTAGACAGAGAAGACGACTGCTAGAGCGGCAAAGGCAAAGGAGGCGTCCTGCTGCGAAGACAGGATCATGGTCACTGGAGCCGTGATCAGGCACAACACCTGCAGGAGGACAGAAAGAGGAGGTAGAGAATAAAGGAAGAGGATAAAAGTAAGAGTGAGGTTTATGGTAGAGAGAAAGAAGGGCGGCAGGGAAAGTAAGAAGAGAGGAGGGGGAGAATAAAACAGAGATGGAGAGCGAGAGAATGAGAGGGGAGGAAAATCACATCCATAAAAGCATTAGGCATCTGTTTATCATTCCGCGGAGGGCTCCCATGTGAAAACAGCATTAAAAAGTCATGACTGAAGTGGCAACAGCGCGCTGACAATCACCACATTGTCATCTCATCAGGGCCCGGAGCTCCCAGCTTAGCAAAGAGGAAGGAGGTCTCTCCACAGACACCATTAACTATTGACATCATCATAAAACTGGAATGTGTATATCAGAACATAAAATAATAACATTAGACTCACATTACGGAACCATGTGATGAAACGAGCGCGCAAGCTACATTTAATGCTCTCATAAATAACCATGAATGATAGAGCAATGATAAATCCTGACTTCGACAGAGGAGGCGAGATCAATGCATTCAATAATTACTTAAGTATAAGCTGAGAAATGTGGATGCTCGTTTAGATGCTCCCTGTTTTACTTGTTTATGTGAATCGAGTGCAGGAAATGCTGGCAAAACGGTAGTTTAAAAAAAAAGAAAAATGGTAATAAAAAATGTTTCCCCTGCCTTTTGATCAAAGCAGAAAAAACTCCTCTGGCAGTTAAAGTGACAGAAACCACTTTTCCCAGACATTTGACATCAATTACAAAGTTACACTGTGTCAAGAGTGTCAGGGAAAGGCTGCGGTTATTTGTCTAAAGTGGCTAAAGTGAACATAATGGCAGCTATTCCGGTGTAAAGTGCATCCTAGGTGCCGCCGCTTAAGATGATTCACTTGCTATTAACAAGAGCTGAAAAATGTTTATGACTGACAGCTGCGTTTACCACTGTACTTTAGCGGCTAAATGGGTACAATTTGAAACCTATTCCCGCCGCACGGCAATGTAACAGCTCCGTACAAATATATATATATATATATATATATATATATATATAATATATATTGAATGTTTTGCAAAGTATGTTTGACTTGCATGAGATGGCGGCACAATGAAAGTTTGTGATAAACCCTTTTCGTATTTTATTGATTTTATTTAGCGTTTATTTCACCACGAAGTCCCATTGAGAACACTTTTTCATTTTTATAAAGGAGACCTGGGATATGACTGTATCACCACAGGCACCATAGGCAATCAAAATGCATGATTCATACAAGACAGCAGCCTGTGCTGGCGGTATTATCATTTGGAAAGGACCGCGTCCAGGGATCTGTATTTTAGAGAATCAAATCTCAAGGCGTACTTGTCGAAAAGCTTGAATACTTTATATATTTATAAGCCTGTTTCTGTGTCTCGTATTGCTCAAACCAATCATTATACCAACATGTACTTTTTCAAATCATCAAACTGTAATGTGCAGCACATCCCAGAGGTTCTTTTTGAGAGGAATTACATACATTTATATTCTGTTGTGCCCACAGTGGACTTCTTGTTGTTATGATTTTTGCAAAGACGGTGACTCAAGAAACCTTGATCCTGCAACTAAAAACTAAAAGAACAGTTTGATTTGTACACTCAATTGTAGCTGCACAGGACGTATTTCAGTGTAATGTTCTCTCGAATGTAGCCAGTTACCTGCTCAAACAAGGAAACTACATCACAAGCACTGAGGGGGCATTAAGTTATCTGTGAACTCCATTAACTTTTATAAACAACCCGCAGGAGCTGCAAAGAGTAGCCCTCTGAGGATAAAGCTTTTAAGCTCTTGCAGCTAAAATGTCTTGACACTCTGGTCAGTTGACTGCTTTGCTCTGAAATAAGCAGGAAAGTGGCTTCTGGAAGCCAAAAAGCTGAGCACCAGGCAAAGTAATCAAAGAGGCCATGGCATTGATTAACCTCCCCCAACAGATATACTGCAGCTATTTGGCACTATGAGGCAATAAAAATGGTATTTATTGCCATTTTAAAGATATTCAGCGTGCTACAAACTGCTCTTAGCAGACAGCAGCATCCAGAAACAGGATTTGAGGCGTGATGGTGTCATTTCTTTTTTTGGACTCACAGCGACGTTGTAAATAGCCATCCCCACGGCCCGATGGTCGTTGATCTTTTCAGTGGAGACAGACTTGGTCTCGTAAGCCAGAAATATTCCCAGCAGCAGCAGCAGACCCTTGTAGCCATAAACCACACCTACGGGAAGAAGAGGGGGGAACAGTGACAGGACAAGAAAATGATATATTATGATGTGTGTTAAACAACTGTAGGCCATAATTGAAGGGAATGCAGAGCTTGTGTGCACAGTATTGTGTTGAAAAAATGGATAGACAAAATTTTAGATGGGAAAATGAAAGAATAGGTCCCTGAAAATAAACAAAAAATATATATATAAGTGTATGTTTGGGTGTGTTGTTATTCTATACATCAGCGTACAGTTTAAACTTTTGTTCTTTAAATTGAACAATTTGTCTCCATACTGGTTACCCAGATACTGTGATTGTATCAAAACAGTTAGAGTAAAACCTTAATTGAGGTGAGCATAAAAAAAGGTCAGCTACTCCAATCTTCTTCACATGGAGAGACACCTGTTAGTAGGCTTTTCCTTTTAAGCAACATCTAATATGTTGTGCTCGTTTGCAGGATGTAGCGATAGATGCAGTCTTATCGACATAGTGAGGCATCAAAGAGCAGAAAACAGAAGCTGCTTCTAGTGTAGGTAACAGTGTGAACAGCTCGATGTGGCCATTGAGTGAGCAAGTGAGTAATTACGACCAAGTTGTGCAGAGGAAGACAACCAAAGAAATGTAGATGCAATAGAAACTAAAGTGCGAAAGGGTTGATTGTGCTGAAAGCCAGTTAGACTGACAGAGAAAAGAGAATATAAAAGTGACAGAGAGAAGCAGAGAAGAAATAAAGCGGCTCTGTGACTGAGTAAGTTCGACACTTCTTCACGCTGTCCATTGTCGCTTTATACCGCCTGATATTAAAGCACCATCTTTTTCTCCTCTGAGAAAGGAAATGCTATGGGGCAATGGCCCAGTTTGTGACCCACATTATTTGAATTTCGGCACCATTATACTTTCATAAGAGCCGCCACGCTAAGAAAGAAAGAAAGACAGACAGGGAGTGAGAGAGAGAGA
Organism: Anoplopoma fimbria; assembly: GCF_027596085.1. Classification (NCBI taxonomy): domain Eukaryota; kingdom Metazoa; phylum Chordata; class Actinopteri; order Perciformes; family Anoplopomatidae; genus Anoplopoma; species Anoplopoma fimbria. The sequence continues at coordinate 22,248,284 of NC_072468.1, read as the reverse complement.
GAGAGAGAGAGGAACTGCGTGGGTTGGCAAAAAGAGGGAGAAAACAGGAATCAAACGTAAAGAGGAGGGGAGGTGGTGGTGGGAGCTGAGGGAGGAGGCTGTGATATGAGGCCTGTTTAATTCAGAGTGAATGGTGGTGACGTGTGTGTGCTAGTGTGTGTGTGTGTGTGTACGCATATGTGTCTGCATATGCCCATGTGAGTGACAAAGATTATTCAAATACCAGAGCAGGGAAAAGAGTGATAGAGAGACAGACTGAGAAACGGAAAAAAAAGAAAACAGAGAGGACGTATACCGAGCCACGTGTTCATCTTCTCCGAGCTGCAGTGCTCCAACAAGGGCTGAATCAGGACGTCCAAATCTTCTTTAGGGGCCTCCCTAGTGAACTTCTACTCGCATTGGCAGACAGAGGGGGAGGAACGGAAAGGGATAAAGAGATAGAGGGGTAAGAGGGAGAGAGTCGGGGGGAGATAAAAATAAACGATGAGACAGCAGCATTCTGGAGAAGGAGGCAAAAATGCACAGTAAGCAAAAAGCCCAAGTGACTGCACGGTTGATCCCCCTCGGTCCGACCCGTATGTCAGATATGGATGACTGAATTAAAATGAGTCTCAGATAAATATGCGATAAATATGAAATATAGCTGTTTAAATATAAGGCTTGGCAGTAGTTTCCGTCGGCGCTGTGAAGATGAGGGCTGATGAGGACGTAAACAGTCTACTCTTGTCTCGACACGTCAATGTCCGGGTTTTGTGTTCCTATCCAAAAAAATGTAATCTTTATTTTCAAACGACATATGACACATGCATATCGCTGCTGTCGGGCAGAAACCTTGTATGTCCAGAACAGAACAAAAACAACAACTATGTTTTTACGATAACTGAACTCTGCGTCTTTAAAGTTTTTTCTGTGTCTTAATATATTTAATTAATAATAATAATAATAATAATAATAATAATAATAATAATAATAATAATAATAATAATAATAATTAATCCTTTATTAGTCCCACAGTGGGGAAATTTACAATTCTCTGCATTTTAACCCATCCCGGAGGAGCAGTGGGCTGCTAAGAAGCGCCCGGGGAGCAACTTGGGGCTAGGCGTCTCGCTCAAGGACACCTCGGCATGTTGACTGTAGAGGCCGGGGTTCGAACCACCAACCTTGTGGTTGCAGGACGAGCGCGCTTCATATTGTAGCTAAATCAAGCTCAAATGGAGTTACAAGGTTTTTGACAAGCGGATGTCGGTAAACATGTTTTGTCCGTCACCAATAAGAACCCCCAATCAGCCACTGAGGTCACATTGCTAGCTGGTTATGCTAGTTTTAGCGTTATCACAGCGTTAACATGAGAGCTAAGTTTGATAAACAGCTAAACTGCGTAGTTTTAACCCAGTGGCGGGGTCCATGTGAGGGGGTGAAGAAATACCAATATCTTTGGTTCATTATGAGCCTTAAACAGAGTCGGACGAAATCACATCACAACTGTTTTTCTTCAGCTCTGCTGTTAGCGACGATTCATTAAAGAGAAAAGCTGAATTATAAGGTTTTGCAGATCCACAGGAGTTACAAGATTTAGTCTTTGTAATACTTATCATTGGTTAAATAGAATATTATAGCGCTGATGACAGCGGCTCAGACTGTAAAACCAAAACAACGAGCTTTAAGAGACTAAAATACATAATAGAGCTGCTTGAAAAGTGTATGTTTAGAGCGACTGAGTCCTTTTGTTCAGTGCTTAAAATATTGATTAAAGCAGGTTTAATGAAGTCATTTACTTTCATGAGACCTTTAGATGATACATGTTTAATGAGGCATGAAATTCATTTAACATGTTTGTTTGGCTGCTGGGTGGATGCTGATTTTTGTTTACAATAAATCCCACAGGGTACCTTTAAGTGTTTACACTATCAAACAAACACAAATACATTTCATTATTCAGGTCGTAAATGTCGCTGTTATGGTGCTGCTGTTTGTCTGTGCTTTGTGACATCCATCCTTATTTTAGATTGTTCTCTCTCAGTGTAAGATGAATTCTGTTCTTTTTTTTTTCATTAAACAATCTCGGTGTCTCATTACTGCGTTATTGACTCATGACAGCAGTTGCACGGCCTGTGCAAACGGGCGATGACACACAAATTATCTCATCTGTCTTTTGTACTCTACCTCCACCGTGATGTGCAGAGGATCCACAATCTGCCAGATCATGAGTGACAGGAAGTCGATAGCCAGCAGCACTCCAACTGTTGCGTAGAGTTTCCATGGCTCCAAGTGTTGCTGCGTGAGGAAAGACACACACACAGACACACACAAACACAAACACACACGCACAATAGTCATCACTATCCAAGGGCATCAGCAGCCAGTCCACAAACAAAGACAAACAACCAGGACAAATAATACGACAGGCGTCCTTGTGATTTCTGGATGACTGGGCGCGAATTGTCTTTCTGGATGTGTGTCTCTGAGTGTGTGAACAAGTGTCTGTGTCCAAGTATATTTTAGGAGCAGCAGGAGTGTGTGTGTGTGTGTGTGTGTGTGTGTGTGTGTGTGTGTGTGTGTGTGAAGGCGACACACAGAGAGCTGCAGTAGCTTTATTTAGGCTGCCACCTGAAATCGCTTTTTATGTGGACAGTTTCCTTGGCCAGCTGATATCAACTCTATTATTCTTAACTTAACCCATAATGGAAGCAATAAAGCCGTAACCGATAAAACAAGTCACTAAAATGACTTCGCCCACCGCGCTCCCTCCCCTCTCTCCTGCCACGCTGTCTTACTCCCAGCAACTCCAACATACCGACGGCCATTCAAGCGTGCAATGACTAAAACGGAGAAAAGAAAATAAAAAGACGAAAACACATTACACAGTCCTGGGCGCCTCTCCACTTGAGTTGCATGAAAAATGATTTGAGAAAGCGCTCATTCTCCCCTTCGATTTGTGAAAGTTTCTTTAAATACTCACAGCAGAGCTCTCTGGCAAATTGCCCTTCTGTGGACATGAAGGGAGTTGAAAGTCAACCCGATTCGTTGTGCTTTGGCTCAAATAATAAACCCCCCCGAAGGTTGGATTTCTGCATAGAACTTTAATACTCATCCATATTCATAAATATTCCATAAATGGCTTAATCTCTAATTCTTCTGATTAGGTCTTAGAAATTCCCACAACACATCACAAACTGGCAGTATCTCGCTGGCTCCAGGATACACTATCTTCAAGAGGAGGCACACACACACACACTGCCACATAAACACACACACACACCAGCATGCAAATAGTGCTGATGACGTTGGTATCAGGGGGCTGGCTATGTGTGCCCCAAATCTGAATGTTTCCATGCATAAATGTTGCACGTGTGTAGGCGCATGTGCTTTGTGTGTGTGCACGTGTAAAGTACAGTATCTATGTCAGTGTGTGTCCAACACACTTATCCCTGCACTCTCGCTACAACCCTGCAGTAGTGACTGAAGCCGAGCCGGCCTCTTAGAAGCTTATGTTACTAGGAAGCCTGCAAAGTTTTTTACTTTTTACTTTTTTTATCAGCCGGAGCCACACACGCTGCGCAGCCCGGCCTCCTCTACCATCCTTTCTCTCCTCTCCTGAGACCGCTGAGAGGCTTATCCCTCCCTCCCTCCCTCCCACACTCTTCCTCCCTCCCTACCTTCTTTTTCTCCTTCTTTTCGTCCTTCTTTGTGAAGAGGGTGTGGACCCACCAGATCTTGGTGAACATGCTGCCATACGCCAGGCTGAAGCCGAGGCCAAGGAGCCACAGGCGGAACTGGAAGACGGGAGAGGAGAGAATTTGAATACAAGAAAAACTTTATTCAAGGGTGTCGGTTTGGTTTCAGAACTGGCACAATTATATATGTATATTTATATAATAATTATTTTTGACATTTACAATCAATCAATCCAGCACTTTTTTCTCTTTTTGTCAGCCAACGCAGTCTCTCTCTCTCTCTCTCTCTCTCTCTCTCTCTCTCTCTCTCTCTCTCTCTCTCTCTCTCTCTCTCTGTGTCTGTCTGTCTGTCTGTCTTTCTTAGCATGGCAGCAATTACAATGACATGTGTTACTGCATTTTCCATAACATTAGTAAAGTATACAAAAATATTGTTTAACAGTATGGATGGATGGATGGATGGATGGATGGATGGATGGATGGATGGATGGATGGATGGATGGATGGATGGATGGATGGATGGATGGATGGATGGATGGATGGATGGATGGATGGATGGATGGATGGATAGATAGATAGATAGATAGATAGATAGATAGATAGATAGATAGATAGATAGATAGATAGATAGATAGATAGATAGATAGATAGATAGATAGATAGATAGATAGATAGATAGAAGTTTGAGGAAATTAAGAGATTGCAGTAGAAACAGAAAAAAAAAAAACCTATCCAGAGTAGAAGGTCAGAGGCAGAGTGCAAGAGTGAGGCAGAACAAAGCATGAGAGAGAATAACTGGACAGGGACAAAGGGGACAGACACGACAGAAATGGAAATCTCCCTCTCGCCTCCACAACAAAAAGACTCGACATGAGTGACAGAGGAAGGACTCCCACTCCTCATCAGTGCCGGGATCCCATCGTCTGTGCTATTCTGACACCCAGAAAGTCATGTCTGTGCCACAGAATTCCAAAACAACCAAAAAAGTGGATTTAAATGTATGTATAATTAGTGAGGCTGGATTTAATGAAATGTGTCTAAAATGATAAACAATGCTTGTTTTGGCACAAGCATCAAATCAATAAAACCAAACATTTCCCCAGCCCTACTCTCCATCGTGCCCTCTGGCTCCTCTCTACCTCTGTCTGTCTCTTTCTCCTGTTACCTGGCAGACGACGGGGAACTGAGATCGGTGGACGTGGTGACCATCAATCCCCAGCGGGAACACGGCGGCCAGAGCCATCATGCAGCCCACCGCTGTCATGTTGTTCAGGTACGGCTGGGAGTTCTGGATGTAGCTGGAATAGTGACAGATTCACACATCAGGACCAAAAAAACAAACAGAGTAAGAAGAAACAACACTGCTGATTATCATTTCTGCTTAAAGGTACATTTGGTGTTTTGCAAGTAATAGGGATTTATTGTGTTGGTGACTTTTCTGTCTGCTCTTAGAAATCTTATCAATTGTTGTTAATTTCTCTAAAGTTAATGTTGGTTTTTAATACATAATTTACAATCTTTATTTCTTGATTCAAACAATCTGGTGGACAAAATGTCAAAATATGGATCGCTGCTCTTTCCTGAGCGTCTTGTTTCATGAGTGACTGTCAGTCATTAGCCAAAGTTAGTATGAAGCCCTTGAACGGTGCAACGCATAATATAGGTGAAATGAATATTTGGTCACAACAAAAATGATGACAAATAAAAAAGGAAAATTTGTGAAACTGAGTACAAAACAAACTGAGCTGGAATACACTTTAATGTATCAGGAACCAAGAAAGTGAAAAACTAAAGTATTATCAAATCAGACTGAATGCAATTATAGATGTGGTTAATGGTAACTATACTCCCACAATGCAATGCACAAATTAAATGGGATATCTGCTCACAGCTGAGAGAAATGTAATTTAAAGAACAGTGGTGGTAAAACAGCTCCTAAAAAATACACTTTGCTTTGTACAGTTATATTCCAAACTCGCGGTTTAATGGATGTCTGACGTTAAATATATATTTTGTTCCTTCCTGTATAAAGCCGTCAAGTATTCTGATTCTATGTAAAGTATGACATGGAATTAAAATGTATTTGGAACCAGGTGATAATATTAACAATAATCAATATCTAAGTTTAGGGTGTTAGCATTTGCAGATATTTCGTCATCATATATGTATTAGAAAAGTATAAAAGATGACATTATGATGGTGCTAGTTGAAAAACTAAGGGAGCATGAATGTGTTTCATGGCAATCAATCCACATATTGTTGGACTTTTTACTCAAAAACACGAATGTGAACGTCCTGGTGACGCCAGAAATAAAAAAAACAGGGATCACCAAAGTGAGTAGGATTCATCCTCTGGGGACTATATATGTCAGTACAACATTTCCATGGCAATCCTTTTAATACTTCTTGATATATTTTAGTCTTGATCACAGTGGTGTGCAGCCTGTGGATTTTCCACATTAACACAACGCTGTTTTTGGAAAGACAAGAGATCTAAAAACCTGGACGGACAAAACCTGAACTACCGGCCTGGCTACTTCCCTTTAAAACAATTTTTCAGCTAACATTTTGGCTTGAAGCAGTCCTTAAATAAAATACATATATCCTATTTTTTCGAAAGGCTGCAACAATTCATTGTGGGCGTCTTAAGCTCCTGATCCACATTTCTCTGCCTAAATCTTTGACACCAGATGAAAGTTTTTAAATCTGGTGACTGCACTAAAGCGTGGCTGTGGTAATCATGTTCACTGTGCTCTGTGTGGAGGTTCAGACAGGAGCTTAAAGGAGAATGAAGCAATGAGTTATTTCCCATTAAAAGAAAAAAACAAGGTCCAGTGGTTTCCAATGGTGAGAGAAGTATTCAGATCCCATTACTTAAGTTAAAGTATTAATTAAAAAAAGAGAATGTAAACTCATGTAAGTATTATCAGCAAAATGTACTTAATATATCAAAAGTAAATGTACTCACTCTGCAGTAAAATGTCCCGTCAGTGTTTCACTAGTATATATATGATGTTTCTGGATTAATATCACTGCTGCATTACTGTCTATTTTGCATTTTACTGGAGATGTTACTGTACTGCTAATTTTAACTACTACAGCTCAGAAAAAAACACTTTCAGACCTTCAGTTTATCAAAATAATAAAAAAAAAGAAAAATCCCCAAATTTTGGAGTTTTTTACTGGACAGGAAGGGCCTGCAATTAGAGCTGTCAGGTAAATGTAGTAGAGTAAAAAATACATTATTTGCCACTGAGATGTCTCGGAGTAGAGATAGTAGCATAAAATGGAAATACTCAAGAAAGCACCTCAAAATTGTACTTAAGTATAGTACTTGAGTAAATGTACATTCCACCACTACTGATTTCTATCCTGTTGAAACAATGTGTTTATAGAATTGCTACACTAGAGACAATCTAACTATAATTATACTCACAAAAACTCCAGATTTAAGATGTGTGTATTTAATATAATCTGCTCTCTACCATAACACCCGTCCTCCCAGCACAGCAGCTTTCCTCTGCCGCTCAGCTCATTCTGCAGCAGTAGGTGTGTTTTCTATTCTTTCATCCCGTTGACCTGCCCTTTTGTCGCTCTGAGGTCATGCTTCTTATTTACTGTACAGATACACACTCCTACAACCAGCAATACGAACACACACTGGCCCCAATCCAACCTTTCTAATGCTGTTACATAGCATGAATATATGATGTTCAGTGTGAGTTTCTGATGTGGAGTGCTGCTTTCCTCTGTTTTATGCATCACTGCTTGAGGTTGCTTTAAATCAAGACAACTATCAGAAGAGAAATCTTTTTCTCTTGCATGTCTCCCTGAATCATTGTTGAATAGCACGAATAAAAGTAAGTTCTTGTTCAATCTGATGTTTGCCGTTGATGTTTTAGATCACAGGGATTTATTCTGTGCTAAAACTTGACTCTGGCTTCACTGGATACATCACAAGATCACATCACTGACCGGACTTATAACCAGATAGTTATTTAAACTTGAAGTAAGTTCTTTTTTTGTCCACTTGGGGACAGAGGAGACAGGTTGTAAACACAGCAATGACATATTATCACTAGTTAGCAATCAGTTGATTATCTAGACCATGGACTGTATTTAAAAAATGGACATAGTCGTGGTGACATCACCCATTGGTTTGTGGACTGCGGTTTTGAAGCCTTGATTTCGGCATTTTGGACATCGCCATCTTGGATTTGGTCCGTCGCCATTTTTTGGTATATTCAACTCTAAATTTACTAAATGAACATCATACTGTATTGGAGAAGAATTGAAACTGAAGATTGAGGCCATTAACTCCTATTATGTTTACTGATTTAATAAATCAAGTGAGAAGTATGGTCATTTTCTTATAAACTCCAATACAATCAGACTTCTTTTTGCAACCAGAGGAGACGCCCCCTGGCGGCCATTAGAAATAATGCAGATTTAAGGCACTCAGGCATTGGCTTCACTTTTCAGAAGCAGAGGCTGCCGCCTAATCTACACACCCAGCAGTAACAGACGCAGTAAGAGTCCACTGTTCCCTCTTTTAGCTCTGTTTTTGGTCTCTACCAACTTTTGATGGAAATATGCCATCACTAGGAGCGACCCCTTTCCCTTTGAAACATTGTTATTATAAAAAGGGTTCCCACACATTTTTACCAATGAATTTTCAAAACTTTTCCATAAAATTTTCCCTATTTCGAATTTCATGACCATGGGAACCTTGAATATAACCGCTTTAAACTGTGTCGCACTGTTTCTAAAAAGATTCCTCCTTCAAGACTGTGATTGCATTTGATTTTTTCTTCGTTTTAAAAAATGGTTTTGTTTTTTTTGTCTCCTAACAAGGCAGTTGGTGGCAAACTCGTCTTATGAAAACAGCTAACTGAATAAATTTGATTTGATTTGACTCGTAGTGTTTTGGCTGCTGAGACTAGCCCTCAGTGAAACTGTGTTTGAAACATAATCAGAGCTGGAAGAAGGCCTGACTGGCAAACCCAGAGCCAGCCAGAGATCCCCAAAAGGAACAAACCTCTCCAGCTTTACGGAAAAACTCTTGATAAGCTCATGGATGTACGGGGACTTTAAATCACTTTGACCCGGGTCAAACATAAATATACTATGTTGAAAAGACATCAGAGATGTGCTTCAGCGGGTTCACAGACATGTTTTAAGCCTAGAAAATCCAAGATCAAAAGGAAGTTTTTTTAAGGGAGTGTATTTGCATTTGGTCTCGGGCTAGGCTTAAGATGCGACAACGAAACCAGCTGCTGGATTGAGAAACGCCACACCCAAATCAACAACTTTGTAGTCCTTAAACTCGAAAAGCAGAGGTGCCATTCTGCATTCACATCAACCCCAACAGAGGGAAGGATCTCTGGTTATTTATTTTCCCCTCCATCTCACTTTCCACAAATACTCACATTCACACATGGAGTACAACAACAGTGAATGATCAGCTCTGCTGGAGCAGCTGGCTGTTGTTACAGAATGTCATTTCCATTCACTCATCTCAAACAGGTGACCTTCATGTAACAAAACAGTGTCTTTAACCTCTGAGGCCCCCATTTAGTCGATTTATCAATTCTCATTACTTTCATCTTTTTAAAAAATCCTCCTAACGGGGACCTCCTTCTTTGGAGGACGAATTTATTGTACCAATTATTCGAGATATCACTCAAGGACAAACATGATGACAAAAAAATGTAGTATAATAATGAACACAAGGCTGCAACTATGATCATTTTTATTTTTCAATCATCTGCTGATTATTTTCTGGTCTAATAATTACATCATGCTCCATAGAACATCAAAAAATACAAAAAGTCCTAGAGCCCAAGATTGTGTTGTTAAATGTCCTCTTTGGTCCAAACGACAGTCCAAAAGCCAAATATATATTGAATTAACTATAATTTTAGACCAAGAAAAGCGACAAATCTTTACATTTGAGAAGGTGAAACCATTACATATGCAACATTTTTGCTTAAAAACTTTAAAGATTAATCCATTCTTATTCTAACGCTTGCCGATTGACTAATTGTTGCAGCTCTACTGACACACACACACACAGTTTTATGTTTTTCAGTGATGGACTTGGAATTAAATGATACAATTCAGTGTTTAGTGAGCTCACCGGACGTTGCCGTTGTAGATGTTGAAGGTCAGGCAGACGATGCCGAACAGAATGCCGAGGCCAGCGAAGACGGACACGGCTGCAAACAGCTTCTGAGACAAGAACCGGTACTCTTCGATCACCACCGTCCGATCAGCCGGAGGTCCAGCACCTGAATGGAGAGAGAAAGAGAAAGAAATGTGAGGAGAGAAAAGGTTTCTGGTGGCCTTTTTCTCACCATCGTCTCTTAAATATCATACCCAGGTCAAATCTCACTGTTTTAACAGGATAATGACTTTACTTGGAGCTCCTTTCTCACCTCTGCACATGTGAACTTCTCGCTCAGGTTTTCATTTGTTACACAACTATTCCTGTTTTTCACGTGTAAAGTTTAGTTTAGTTACATTTTTATTCTGTGCCAATAATCTGGCTGACCCAGATTGGATTACAACATCACTATTTTACAAAACATATTCGAAAGTATGAGATTGCAGATACAGGATCAGGATTTTATATCTCGTGTGGCCTGGGAACACCTCGGGGTTCCCAAGGAAGAGCTGAAAAACGTTGCTGGGGAGAGGGAAGTTTGGAATACCCTTTTTTTTATCCAAGTAACTAGCCAATCAAAATGTTTCATATGTTAACAGCCTACTCTCAATCATTGTGCATCATCCATTTATACAATATCAATATCTGTTTTTATTTTACTAAACAAAATGATGCAGTAAATATAGAAAAGAACTAAATGCAAAGCTATGAATGTCCTCCAGGAGTTACCGTCTGAAAATGGGCCATTATCCCCGTACTAAAATTATAAAATTATATATCATGACTCTTTCCAGTGTTGCTGTTTGGAACAACTATAGACACTTTAATTCCTGACATGGTCGACGCGTCTATTTTTGTTCGAGCAAAACTTGACTTCTCCACATTCAAATGGCAGAATGCCCAGCAGTAAACAGCTCTACATACTGTGTTTTATTTTCCCTGATTATTGAGGTGAAAGCAAAAACTTTAATCAAAAAGAACTCAATGTGGACTAGTAGTCATGATTCTGTTTGTTTAAAGCATTAAATAAAAACTCTACTTTTGGTGTCCAGAGTTGTTTCTCATAACGGGCACAGTGGTGGGAAGTGACACTAGTGTTATTCTTAAGTACAATTTAAAGTATTTGTATTGTAGCATTTCCATTTTATGCTACTTGATACTTCTACTACACTACATACTAAAAATATTCACTGCATTCATTGAGGTAGTTATAAGCTTTTTGTCACATACAAAACGAATTAAGTTTAAAAGTTTTTAAAATATGATCCTTTGTAACAGATTCAACTACCAAAAGTAAATGAAGTAGTTGGTGTAAAAATTTGCCCCACCTCAACTAACAACAATATTGCAGTACTGCTAAAAATCTTTTGGATTACTTTAAAGTCAAACATTGAAAATAAAATGCATTTTGCATATTCAGCATTTACACTACTTACTTTGATATACAGTAGAATTTATTAGGGATTTAGAAATGGTCAAAACAAATTACCCTAAAAAAAAAAACATGTTGTCATAAACATACATAAAAAAAAACTGACCAATTTATCCTCGACAATGTAACAATAATCTGATTGCACACTCTTTCAAATGTAATCTTAGTTGTTTATAGTTCATTATTTGTAATAATCTGATTACGTAATCCTGATACATATAATCCCTCACCCTGGATTGCTGCTTTACTTAAATAAATGATTTGAATACTTCTTCCACCACTGCCTACAGTGCAATAGTACACACATGTTAACAGCCTACAGGTTAGCATCAGAGCATGAACTCCACAACCTCCATAAAATATTGATAAAGCTGAAGCACAGAGAACAACAACCAACCAACTTCAACGGACACCAATGACTGACTCCTGAACTCCAATTTCATTTTTATACTGTAACTTAATGTAGCAAGCAAGAAGACAACGTTGGTGTTGGTAAGAGTATAAAAAGTGATTGTGTTTATACAAACTACCCAATTATTTATGCTTGCTTAGCTTTAAACCAGATGATTCCTCAGTGACAACGGTTCAGAGAGGAGCAGATGGACAGGGAGCATCCTTTTTCCCCTTAACAGCCTCCGACTATCTGTCTGTCTAAATCTGGGACTGCTTGCAGATTTGTGTGTAAGAGTGTGTGTGTGTGTGTGTGTGTGTGTGTGTGTGTGTGTGTGTGTGTGTGTGTGTGTGTGTGTGTGTGTGTGTGTGTGTGTGTGTGTGTGTGTGTGTGTGTGTGTGAGTGTGTTTGGATAAGGCCTGTACCTGTATATGTACTGTATGCATGTTAAGCACCTATACAGTAAGCATGAATGCTCATGGGAGTGCATCTGAGTGCACAAGAGCATTTATGTGTGCATACAGTGTGATTGATTTGGAGTTTGGAGTGTGTGTGCATGCATGTGTGTGTGTGTGAGAGAGAGAAATGGAAGTTGACAGAGTGTGTGTGTGTGCATGTCAGAGGGGAAGCAGAGCAGGAGTGTCAGCGCCGCGTGAAGCTGATGTCAGAGGAAAGTGTCAGAGTGTCGCCCCCTCGAGGGTCGCAGGGTGTCAGAAAGCCCATCATGCTCTCTGTTTAGATGCTTGTCACTGCCGTCGCACGACCAAACGGCGTCTGGTGTCATCTGACTGAGGAGTGACGATATAAGTGGGTCTCTTTCTGCAGGGTTCACACAGTTATATTTAAGACCTTTTAATGCCGTATGAGATCAATTTATACGTTTCTTGATCAAAGCGGACAAAGTATATTTGAAAAGGCCAGAAGGGACGATATGGCCAAGAATTTTTTATTTTAGCACTTCCCAGCAGTATGCAACAATCATTCCTAATAATACAATCAGTGTTATTAATGTGATCTGGACCCGGATAACCAGAATAAAATCGCACAAGTTTATCTTTAAACGATCACTTTCACATAATGAGCTTCCAAACTACTGTAGCGAGCAATAGCAGCAGTGTTTGTTTCAGGTCTGATGATGCTGATTAAACAGCTTCCTACGTGCACAATCCACAACAATCACACTCCTAGTTTATTAGTGTAAACCAAAAGACCACAATCGGATTAAAAAAGCATTTTAGAACTAACATCAATGTCTTCGGCAGTCAAGATAAAATATTTAAGACTTTTGTGAATAAAATGACTTTTTAATACCTTTGAAGGCCTTTTTTTTTAGAGGAAACTGAATGCAATGCTTTTTAAGCCTTTTGAAAACATGCAGATACCCTGAATACGCTTCAATTAAAGATTTTCCACATTCCGCATAAAGAAAATGTGTTTCGAGAACGAGAAATGTGTCTCCACCTGTCGATTTACAGCATATAATCTACTGCATGAGCTACACGAGAGCTTTCAGTCCTGACAGAGTAGATAACACATGTCGATGTGTTGAATAGCACAACTGTGCAGTGACCCGAACTCGTCACATATATATGTGTTTTGAAAGGTAGGACCGAGTGTGACTTACACCACCGGGGTTTTAACAGTAAACATGTTAAAGAAGGCGCAAAGAGAGAAAAGGTGAAAGTGGAACTCATACGCTCTGCTGCAGAAGTAAGAAATCTTTATTTAGATCCTGTTGTGACAACGCTAATGACTAAAAGTTTAGCCTTGGAACAGAGCCTTTTTTCAGAAGTATGTAGTGTGGGACGCTTGTTTTAAAAAAAAAAAAGTAATCTAATATCTTTCATTTAATGTTTCTGTTTTTGTATCACCTTTCCACAAAAGAGCCGAGTCCATGTTGAGTCACGTTGAGCAGGACAAAGAAGAACGAAAGTCCCAGAAGAAGATTACCGAAATCTGATAAATCACCTCAACTCATGTGATTTAAGGCAACAACTGTTTCTCACTCTTTTAAGAAACTTCAAGTATTTTTTCTTGCTTTTATAAGGTCTTTATCTTTGCTTTTATGGAATATGACTTAAAGTGTTGTGCTATTATTTAAACCTATTTCATTCTTCGTTTTCTATCTTTTTTTATTGTATTTTAATGTTTTGTTTGAAAACTTTTAATTCATTTGTTTGAATATTATATATACAATTGGACATAAATCACACATTTATTACTATTATTATTATTATGCATAAAATAAGATACTTAACGCTGTATATGTGAATGAATGAGAGTACATCATGGAACAGTAATAATTAATGCTGCCGGTGTGTGCATATGTGTGTGCATGTGTCCACTGTCCATTCACTCAATGCTTTCGCAACCATTTAAACCCTCCTCCGTCCTTGATCAAGGAATCAGGACAGGGTGTTGCCATGGAGACCCAGCTCTATAACAGTTGCCACAGCGATTAGAATGAGAGCTGAGCTGAAGTGGTTGTTAGGGCGACCGTGAAGAGAGTGAGAAAGTGAGGCGCCTGGTAAACACACGGGAAAAACAAACGGCGGGGTTAAGCTGCGAACCACCCCGTGTGTGCTCCACCCTGTCAGCGTGGAGCAAATCAAGCGCTACCCCCCCCCTGTCAAACAAAAAAACAAAACTTCCCCGATTTGACACAGCTCCACAGAGCAGAAAATTACTCATTTCCTCTCAACAAGTAGATGTCAGATGGATGTGTCTTTATTTGGTAAACAGTGAGAAATGAAATAAAGCTCCAGTTGAGGAAGCAAGGAAGAAACCCGGTCAACAAAACTCACCGCTGAGTAGGAGAGAGAGTCGGTTTTAACCCAGCGGGTTTTAAACTGGGCTAACAGCGAGTCAGTCACGTTGCAACAAGCCAAACTAAACAGCTGGCAGCCGGCCTGGTGAAAGACATGATGCCGACATGCATACAGGTCAGCGGTCCCTCGCCACCGATGCTGACCTGGAAATCGCTCCATCTTCTGGGTTCAGTTAAACCTTGGCAACTGATCATTTCCCTTAAAAGCCTATAAAAAGGGAGTCTCTCTACGGACCACCGAGGCGAGCAGGATTGATTAGTGGCACACTCTGTCCAGGCACAAGTATGTCACCTCTCCGGGGACGGACGGGGCCAGTAAACAACCACGGAATTGGTCTTCGTGTCTGAAGAAAATCAGCAGTAATAGGTTCTCACAGGGAAAACTAGAATACGGACAGCAGGAGTTGGAGAGAAGGTTCTGGTTCGTGACGTAAAACCAAGAGTTTGGTGGTGAGGCCTCGAGGGAGAGACGTGAGGCAAAGGTGAAAAAGACAGGTGTTTGCCGGAGTTCCTTAGAACAACAGGATGTTATTGTGTTTGGTTTGCCCCACTTACCAACTCCGTCAGCAGTTGGAGCTGCAGCAGCGGCTGTGACACACAGCTCGTGGACGCCATTAAGAATTTTAAAACCCTCTCCAGATTTCTGCAGTTTGCTTCTAAACTTGCACTCTTTCTCGTAGTCACAACTCAGTCAGATCTAAGCCCACAGACATGATCTGAACAAACACATATCTTTAGATTGAGCACTTTCAAAGGGTCTCATTATCTCCAATGTCCATCACAAATGGACGTCCATAAATCTGCTCAGAAATCAGAAGAAAGAAAATGCTCCTTGTTTTCCAAAACTTGACCAAAAATCCTCACAATGAGAAGTTTTTCTCAGTATCGAAGTAATCAAGTGATAGTTGTCTGTACATCCATGGGTACATTGAAAACAGGAACTATCTATAGCTATTTAGGTTTACTTTTAATGGTGCCAGTTTCCCAAAATGTTAACAAATCTGGACTAAACAGAAGTTGTAGCCCACAGATAACAGGGCAGTGTTGGGGAGGAGCAGTTGTCTTGATCGTGTCTAAAGGGTGAACCCACAGCGTTAGACAATAAAAAACTCCAGGGTTAGCCACTCAAACTCAGCTGCTGCCCAGTTTAATTACTGTGCATCTGCTCCGCCAACATTTTAACACATGCTGGAGAGTGAGTGTGCAGGCTTCGTCAGCATCCAAATAACTACCTTCAACCCAATTAGGGGTTAGAGAAAAATCCAGCATGATTGTATGTCATTTACACAGCAGGAACGTCTAAATTGAGCCACGCCGAGGTCTAATGTCAAAGCCCAGAAATGTGAATCCCGATGACTCACAGCAAAACAGACAGGACATAAACATAGACACAGGAAGCTGTGTAAAGACAGTGTCATGAACTCCATCTTACCTATCCAAACATCGTTACCAAACCAGGAGAGATTCTTCTGCGAGCTGTCATAGTAACCAATCTTCTTGTAACTGCCTCCTAGATGATTGAGACATAAAGAAAACAGCAGAAAAATAAAGTGAGCCAGTGAAAGAAAAGCACAAAAGTCAGAGTGAAAGAAAGTTTAATTAGTACTGCTTGTGTAACACTTCCTTCCCTGGTGGTTTGTGGGGGATTATGATCCCAGTACAGAACCAACCTGACAGAACTGCTTTTCTATTCATATAAAACAATATTTAGCTATTTCTACATCATTTCATTCCCCTGCTTTCTTATTAATGGCTTTCGTGGGTACAGAAAAGACACACAATGAACAGATAAAAGGAACGAGGGATGCAAAGGTGCATAAAGAAGGGCAAACAAAGAAGTACCAAGGGGGGAGAGAGAAGGAGAAAAAAAAAAGGAGCTTATGTGGCGGTCTTGACCACGAATACTGATGAGGCCCCACAGTGATTCAGGGATGCAAGTCAGGTCGTCTCATTGTGGATGTCAAATTACCTCGACACCACAACAGGAAATATGAGACAGAGTGTGAGGGGAAAGGGGCAGGATTATAAATCCCCCATCCTTTAGGACGCCACAGGGAACAGAGGTAGAAAATAATCCTCAACCTTATCCTGTGCGGAGGAAACTCATTAAGTCACCGGTGACAAATAGGATGCCATTTCCAGAAACGGCTTAAAACGGGAGGCTTGTGCCCAATTAGAGCGAAGCCTTGAGTCAACACATTCCTGCATCAAGCCCGTTCGCGTGTGCAATTATAGGATATCGAGACCAATCGGCAGTGAATCCCGCGAACAATCCCCTCCCAAAAAAAAAAAAAAAAAAAAAAGGGGGCTTTGCTCTGAAATGAGCTGAAAGCAACAATTGATACATGAGGAATGCAGTCAGCTGTGATGGATATTTTTTTTTCTGAAGAGTGACATTTACTGTTAACTGCAATACAACATCTGTGGGAGGACAGTGTGGGAGTGTGGGAGTGTTTTACCTTGCAGTTGCTCGATAAGAGTCATTGCCATCCTGGATCCCTGGGCGTCAAACACCACTTGGCCCTGAGAAACAGACGGGGAGGAAGTGTTGTTGTTGTTGTTGTTGTTTTTACTGCAAATGATTTAAGGACTAGTTTGACATTTTGATACATACACTTATTTGCTTTCTAGCCAAGAGGAAGATGAGAAGCTTGATACCGCTCTCATTTGTGTATGCTAAATATGAAGCTAAGATTATTATCTCCAAATAAAGATATTTAAATAACCTGGATAAACTGCTTACTTTTTTACAACCTGGTGGATGTGAATGGGACGTGTAGTTTAAAGCACTTTGAGTGTTCTGAAGACTACAAAGGTGCTATATGAAATGTAAGTCTATTTACCATAAGTTGTTCAGCAATTTTTGGGGTTTATATCATTTGTTAAACCGATTTAGTGCAAAATGTTATCTTTTATTGCAACTTGAGATTAACAAACATGATCAAAAAATACTTCCAATACACCACAATAACACACAAAGACCTTGAGGAACACCATAGACAAATTATTGTTGTGATTTGGTTCAAAACGTCAAACGTCTGACATTTGGAGATTTCTGCGATTGGATGGCGAGCACTTCTGTTCTGGAAACTGCTCAAAAAATACCCTTAATGTGAATAAACCTTGGAAAGCCACACATCCTCTGAACGCCGGCGTCTTAGTGAAATTATGAGCATAAAGGTAGAATATGTAACACAGCTGTTGTGCAGTAGATTTTACAGGCGTGACTAACGAGGTGTCCAGGGAGTGTGTGTGAACAGTTACAAGTTACTTTACTCTACTAAATTCAATTATTCTTCTTTTCTTTGCAGTAATAGGGGACACTCAGATCCTTAAACAAAAACACTGAATATTCATATATGATAAACAACTATGGGAGCATAAACACGTTTTTTATTAGCTGTACTTATTTTTCTCACGTACCGAAACACCTTCAAAGGAGCTTGTGTTGAGGGCCCTGTAGATCTCGGAGGTGATGTCATGGTTGTTGTAATTGAAATCCTCCAGTCGTCGGCCCTTGGCCTTCAGCGGTGCCACGGTCTTATTGAGGGCGAGGGCCAGAGCCCAGACTGCATCATAGGCTAACGGGGCCTCCTGAAACCCGCCGGTCTCCTCAGGGTTCTTCCCTCCCAGACGAGACATCAAGGCGGCGATAAACTCCTGCGATGTCTAATAGACACGGGATAGGAAAAGATATCAAAGTGGAGTCCTTCTGAAGAAATGCAATGCTGCGCAAAAGATATTAATAATTTTAGATATTAATCAGTCTTTTACTTAAAGGCAAAGAGGAGAAGACTGTAAAAGGAAGCAAGGGTTTGATCTCCTGGAGGATTTAAGAAGGTAAGTCCTACATGAACACACAATTATCAGCAAAAAGTTGGGGTTATTTTCTAAGAGAGATTTTCTTAAAATATAAGATTTGAAATCAAGTTTTTAAGAGCTTTAAAAAGTGAACATAAACAAATGCTCCAACTGTGTTAACCCCCATGATGATGAACCCCAGCTGAGCTTAACATCTAATGTAGAGACATTAGAGAGTTATCAATCTTCTCATCTAACTCGACAAGAAAACCTTTCCCAAAATGTTCCCAAAAAAATAAAAAAATAAATCCTTAAAACATGCTGCACTGACTTAAGGAGGGAACTAAAACATTTTTGTTTAATGTTTGTAACATACAGAGGCAGTTTTCATGTAATATATGCAGATGCTGCTTTTGCAACTTTAGGAAATTAGCCAAAGGAGAAGTGCTGTTTTGGCTGTTGGTTATTATTTTCTTGCTTTTAAATAATTTAAAACAAGGATAATACGCCCACATCTGGATGCAGCTGGGAATTAGGAGGTCGAATAATAAACACTTATGTAGGATTTTGAGATGTGGCCCCAGAGCAGCTCTGGATGATCCTGTAGCGTCTCTATTGCCTGGAGAATTTCTTAAAAATAGATGTGATTTTCAACTTGAATCCAACATGTTCCTTTTCTCAATGTAGGTGTTTTAGTAATTAAAACACCAATCAAACATGATCCCCCTTCTGAAAGTGAGGAGATATGTGTGTTCGGAGATTTTTGCTACCAATCATCAAGGTGTCCCTGTGGATTCTCTGAGGCCAGTTAGAGCCCGCACAGCCCCAATTCAGTCTTGTCAAATTCATCTCATTGAAATTCCACCTTGCCATTTGGCATTTAAATCTGCCGCTACCTACTGAAAACTAGCTGACAATGTGCCACTGCAGACCCCTGCAGTACCGGCACACCAGCTTCATCTGAACGCTCCATCTAGAATAAATATGCCAATCTCAAAGTTGGAAATTGAATTTGAATGGATTGACTATGTGCAGGAGTTCAGGCTGTAATTCTTATCGCCCGTTGAGCAGCACGTCAACAGCTAAATCAGCAGGTAGTGGCAGGTGCTCTATGAATATAAACAACAGCTGCTGATGAAGTGTGAGGGAGGGAGGAAGGGAGGGAGGGGAGAGAGAAGGGGGGGGGGTGTTGGTGGAAAAGGTGGGGATGAGAAAATGATAAGGAGAAGGGAAAGTTGGGTAAACAAGAAGAATGAAAGGATGATCCACCGTCGACCAGCAGAGTCAGAGAAGGTCGAACAATGGGAGAGAGGAAGAGACAGTTTAAGAGGATTAGAGAAGGTGAACAGAGGAGAGCGATGGGTGAAACAGAAACGGAGAAACGACTGCTAGCTGAGAGGCAAGAAATATAAAAGGAAGATGTTCAGAAAGAGTGTGACAGTATAAAACATCCATTTTATGAAACATAACATTGATTCAGGTCAAACACAGTTCAATGGAGCTATGACATCACTGCTCTATACACAGAGAAAAAAAACGAATCACGTGGGAATCGATCCATTTCACATGGACGGCGGAAGACGTTTGTTAGAGATACGGAGAGGAAGAGCTGAATAGCTAGAGTAGCGTTAATCACTATGGATGAAAAGACAAAAGAGCTCAAGCTACGTTAACAGAAAACCAAAGAGTGAAGACATCAGAGTGTTTAACGGACTGACAAGAACACTGGAAAAAGTCCAGGGACATTACAGAATACAGATA
Organism: Anoplopoma fimbria; assembly: GCF_027596085.1. Lineage (NCBI taxonomy): Eukaryota > Metazoa > Chordata > Actinopteri > Perciformes > Anoplopomatidae > Anoplopoma > Anoplopoma fimbria. Next base: position 22,228,229 of record NC_072468.1, on the reverse strand, counting down.
TTAGCAATAATATCATATTTTACTGGTTTTTAGTGCTTATTATTTATTGAAATTCAGCAAAACAAATGTAAAGGAATGTGTCACTGTTCCATTTGATAGTTAAACAAGACTTAAGGCCCTCTCTTCCTAACATGTCATTGCTAGTTTCAGACCGACGCAGTTGTCATTTTCACACCCAGCTCTCACGTTATTTAAGGAGCAAATGTACTTGCACCAATCTGTGCGCCCCATGGGCATGTTGGTTATCTTAATGGAGCAAAAAGCAATGCAATGCAACAAAAACCTGGTCTTCAGTCAAGGTTGCGGTTTTCCTGCTATTTAAAGGGTGTATTATTCAGAGGGTAAGGACCACAACACGTGTACACACTGCTTGTTAAACACACGCAGTGAGGAGCAACAGAGCTTTCCTCTCCAGTTAAATAGGCTGTGTGCATGTGCTCATATGCAGTTAAATGGAGTTGTTGATGAGACAGATGATTTGCAAGGACCACATACCCGACCATTTCTTCCTTCCACAATATGCCACCACAACATTGATTGAACATCTGTTTCAAGCCGGTATTTCCGTACAGTTGCAGATAAAGATCAGGCTACACTATTATTATTAGTATTATAGTAATTGTTGGTTTTAAGCCTTTCAAAAATAACACCTTCACTGCACAAAGACGCTCACTTGTCCAATTTGCAGAATCTGGCATTTAAATAGCAATGCAATGGAATGGGAAATGACACTCTGATTGGTTTGATTTATGTTACGGCCAAAACACACCTATGATTAATTAAGAGACTGAATGCAACACCCCTTACTCTTTACTTTGCACTCAATTTAACTAGCAAAAGTGTAGCTGGACACAACCTAAATGCACTTTTGCTTTGTGTTGAAGATTATTGATATAGGGCCTTAAGAGTCTACAGTTAGCAGCTCTGCTCTCAGCAGTGCTTTGAGCTAAATGCTAAAATCAGCAGGCTAACATGCTCACTATAATAATGATAACTAGGGCTAATGTTCCATTGGTTTTGCAGGTATCGCAAAGAAATGTACTTTGTAGACTCTGGTTCATAAACAGCATCACATTTGCAATAATTTCTTGTCACCTCCTGGGTGCATGGAGATGAAAAAATACAGGTGATAATTAGTGTAAACCAAGGTGTTTCTTTTTTTTTATGTATCTCAGTATTGTTCCATTAAAATCAGTTAATGGAGTTTACTAATGTGTTTCAGGGTTGCAGTCACTGCACTTAGTGATGGATTTATAGACGTTTGTGCAATATTTTTCTTCCCTTTTAGTACTTCTTGTATGTAATTATTTTGATTCCCTGATTGCTTTTCTGTATTGATCCCCAGTTTCTGTGAAATGTTGTATTCGCAGCTAGCTATTTATTTGTACATCGGGAAATGCATTTGGGAACTCCATTTCCCGTGTGTACTTGTACGACAGAGCACTATTTGATGTCATTAAACGCTCATTAAACACTTCCATTACATTATAAGCTCATTAAAAACTTGCATTGGGCCTAAGGGCCTTAAGTATTTTGTATTGTTATATATTCTCCATAAGATGTTTAACTACTACTCTTTAACACAAATGCAACTTATTTTTATGTTTCAAGCTGTTGATTCTTTACCACTGATTTACATAAAACATAAAACTTTAATATAATTATTATAATAGTATGAGAGTGTTTAGTCGTGTTTTGTGTTTTTTCGCACCATGTTGGAGACGCCGCGGACCGTCTCCGGGTTCAGCATGACGATCTCGGTGGTCACGTGTCCCTCCACGGCCTCCGTCATGTTCTCCACTGTACAGTTGATGGCTGGGTCTTTGATCTTGAACCAGTTGTCTGCGTACCAGCCGATCAGGAACCAGACGTACTTCTTCCCATAGAGCTTCTCCTTGAACACCTGCAGCAGGGAGGCAGACACGGAGGGGTGGGTGAAGGGAGGAGGGAGAGTGATAAATAAGCATGAGGAGAATTATTCCCAGAGATGTGTTGAGCGTGTTGTATCACTGCCAAACAAGGATATCCGTTCAGATATTCCACCAGCCCATTACAGAGCTCAATTTCTGCTAATAGCCAGTCAGGCTCAGTCCACTGGGATCAATCAAGCGAGAGAAAAAGAAAAGGAACTAACCTCACAAAACACCTTCCTGGCTTCGGTCTCATAAAAGAGCCCCACAATGATCCTTGCATCTTGGCGCTGCGTCAAAACATGAACACAAAACATTGCTTAGTTTTGTCAGGAGCAACGATATAGCTTCACTATGGCACAGCTTGATGTGGCAGCGCAGGGTGCCAAAGTTCCTGCTGTTTCGCAGGACGGCATGTACTGCTTTTCAGGAGTTGCCAATTAGCATGGCGCATTAATTTCCTCTATCAAATCGCCTCTATGCTAATGGTATCGTGTGCAGCTGTGAGTCGGAGGAGGGGGAGGAAGGAGGAGGGGGGAAGAAAGACGACCGGCAGCTGAGGTGAATTTTTAATCAAAGCACCTTGAGGTTCTTGACAGCGACAGCCGGGTCGGTGAGGAAACTCTGGCGAACGCTGATCTCGATGCCTGCCTCCTTCGTCCTTTGCTCCAGATCGTCCAGAGTCTGCGAGATGAAAGGGAAGGACAGAGGGAGACAGACAGGGGGGGGAGGGAGGGGGGGAGAGAGAGAGGGGGAGGTTAGAGAGGCAGCTGAACCGAGACAGAGAGAGGTGCCCGGTTGGGATTATAGAGAAAGACAAAAGGGAAGGCACGAAGTCCTTAGAGACAGAGAGACAAAATCTGAAGTGTTATGAGAAATGTCAAGAGAGGGATGGACAGTGCGTATGAAAAACAATAGATTTTTAGACAAAGAAAAACAAGATGAAAGCAGAAAGAGAAGAATGTGTGAAGGTAGAAAGAAGAAGGCGAGAGCACGATCATTAACCTCCATTACAGGAACCAACCCAAGTGTCATGGTATCGACCTCTGGGCCTGGGAGAAATATATGGCCTGATCAATATTTATCACAACCAATACTCCAACAAATTACTTCGAAAATCCTCCATCAATCGCCTGGAGAGATGGAAGATATATGGCACGGCCTGAGAACACAACAGCTCTCATAAACAAACATACGGAGGCAGACAGGCAATAAGGAAACCCGACATTTTACCAGAAATGATGGAGCAAGGAAGTAAGGACAAGTGATGTAAAAAAAAAGGAAGTGAAGAAGATTAAAGAAGGAGTTGTAGATAAAACGAAAGGCGTAAAGTTGAAGGTGAGATGGAGGAGATTGAAGGTACTGACTGAGGTGAAGACTTCCGTGGTCTGCTGGATGGTGGCGATGCGGGTCCACTTCCACTTCTGGAAGAGCCGCACCCGGGTGGGGTTGTGAAGGGTGGCGGACGGGTGGGTGCGGAAGAAGGTGGGGAAGCGCTGGCGGTTGGACAGGGCCGGCGAGCTGGAGCCGTAAGAGAGCTGAGAAACATGAGGCAGAAATAAGAGAAGAGGTAAACATAAGACAGGGAGGATACAGAAGTTTAGGGGGAAAATATACTTCTGGCGGTCCGTCAGTCGTAGAACAGACTTCAATCAAAACGTATTCAAATCTGGACTCTCTTGTTCCTCCCCAGTACACAGTGTTCTTTGATGGCGACTGGTTCAAACAGCAAACAACAGAGAGGAAAGCCAGAGAAAAGACGGAGAACCAGAGAGACAATCCCCGCTCCCATTTTCTCATTTTCATCCACACCCGCTTCCTCTTTTTAGCTCCCCTCAAGCTTATCAGGTGTGCAGATAAACACTTTAATTTCAACAACAAAAATAAAACACTGCATGCAGGATTACTCCGTGCATTCATTGCCGTGAAATTGTGATGACACATTCTTCTATTACAAGCCGAACAAACAAAAAAAAAGGGATCTAATTATTGTTGCACAAGTGATCATCTGTTTCTGTCTTTTGGACCCATATAATTTGAATTTTCAGGCACAATTCCCAAAAGACGCAGGTTGCTAAGATGTGTGTCCAAAACAGCAGGGAGGAGGTGGATTGGTGGAGAATGCAGATGGAAACATGGGGAGAAACCGAGAGTTCTTTCCAACAATTAGTTTCACAGTGACAACTTGTAAAATCCTCGACAGGTCCCCTTAACAACGAGGAACGTGGAGTTACACTACAGATACAGACAGCGTGGCGTCCTCCCCAGCACCATTACCTACTCAACCCTGGGATGTTCCGCAATGGGAGCGAAGGGGGCTTAATGTTAGGTGACAAATATCTAGTACAATGTGGACTCCCCACAATAATGAATCCCTGTGGGCACAGGCAGGTAGACCGAGTCAATATGAAGGAAGGGAAACGAACCAGGATGTGACAGCTGATCTGGGCGCGGCATTATAAGATGTGGTGAAACCAGCTGCAACTTTCGGTGGCTGACACACGCTCAGTAATAAACATGAACGGTGTTTATAGCACACATGATCACACGGTGTGTGACGGGAGATAAATGACAGAAAAACATATTTTCTTTAAGGTCAGAAAAAAATGTGGGGTTTCCATTACCCATTATTACCCAACTTATTCAGCAAAGGCAAAAAAAACACAACGAGCAAGCTTAAATACTTTTTGCTTCCACACAGATCTTTTAATGCGATACTTCGAAATGCTTTTAAAATTGCTTCTTGAAAACACAGCTACTGAGGGCCGCTACAGGGCAGATGTGGAACGGTTGGAATTTGTCTTGGCAGGAGATGTTTATGACTAAAAATAATGGGAAAAAGAACAACAATGTGCAAAAACAAAAGCAGCCATTGTGACAGCTGTCTAATGTCTGACATGTTCCTTCATTACCACAAACACAGCCATTGTAGTTTATTTTGTTTCAATCCCACACACACACACACACACCGTCCTTCTGCCGTAAATAGTCACTCAAGCACCAAAGTTATATTAATCCAATGCTTGTAAAAAAAAAATCTTTGTTTTTTAAGAGTCTTCATGCTATCAGCTCTGCGAGGCTGCATGTCGACACAGCTGTGCTTTCAGCTAAATGCTAATGTTAGCATGCTTACATGCTCAGAATGACAATGCTAATGTTTGGCAGCTAATATTTAGTTCACCATCATGGTTAAGCATGCTGACGTTTGCTAATTGGCTGATGGGAATGTCATTAGTTTTGAAGGTCTTAAGTATTGGACATATCTAAATTTGACCTGGTGACGGCGCTAGATAAAGAGTCAGGATATATAAAACATGAATGTCTCAACACAATTTTAAGTCAATACATCCATTTGGGATCAAGCTATTTAACGAAAAGGGTGAAAACGTTGACCTGCTGGTGGTGCTAAAGAAAGGTCAGGGGCTCACCGGAGCATGGCTAAATCCATTGACTTTACAAAATATTGACATTGTCTCCATGACATCATCCATTGATTTTTTAAGAGCCTTTGTGAAGATTAAATTGTGGCTCTGGCCATCGCAATCTTGGCAGGTAAGACACAGCCTAACTCTACAAATGGGTTGTCGGTCACCAACTATACATTTGTCATGAAGCTATAGAGACCAAAACTGTTTTTTGTACTAGGCTGTAAAAATGTTTATTTCTGCGTTGGACATTTTAACATGGGGGTTCATTGGGATCGACTCGCTTTTGAAGCCAGCAACAAGTGGCTGTTTTAGGAACTGCAGTTTTCAACGTTGTCTTCATTTCTAAGCTCTGGAGGTTTGAAACAGTAGAGTGCAGGTATGCTGAGTTAGAAACGTATGCTCTATTTACTCAAAATTAAATGAAACAATGGACACTGATCTGCTAACAATCCCATAATACAATATCAATGATGGCACAAAATAATGAGAGAAAAATAAATCTCACTGGCCAATATCTCAAACCAAATAAAATAAATAAAACCAACAAAACATGACTGTATGAATTGTTTTGCAACGCATTTCATAGTTCAAGTTTTGGCAACGCTTACATTAGCTCCAGGCCGGTTGAATTTATTCAGTTAATTGTTAAAACCCAGAAATCCCCAAACAAGAAGCTGCGAGCTTTTCCTGTGTTAACACTCAAATAAACCTCCACCAGACACAAAAACAATGACAAAACCAAAATGGAGCAAAAAGCAGAAAGCTGTGGCAGAAATAGACCGATGCTGCAGCGCTCAGCAACAGAAAGGCAAAGTATCACATTGAAAGCTTCCCAAAAACCACAAACAATATCTCTTGATTCTCAGTTCTCCGGTAGCCTTGTTGTAGTAGATCAATGCCTGTCTAAGGCTTACAGCGCTTTTAGAAAGGGAGAACGGGGATCAAATTAACACTGTGCCAAGAGGAGCCGATCGAGAGCCCCTTCTTGATCAGCGTCCAGAAACAGAGGTTGCTTTTGCCTCCCCGGCGAGCTGATGAGGCTGTTTGACATGCGAGGAGGCTTCTGCAGGCAGGCGGCATACAGAAATAATTGAGTGTGGCGGTTAGGAGGTTGTGCCAGTGGTGGCGTGTAGTAAAGAGAGACAGATCCCTTTGTGTGCGGGGAGAATCGACTGCTCGAGCCGAGGGAGCGAGACGGAAATGAAGAGTGGGAGAGAAAGACGGTGGTGATGGAAAGGAGGAAGGAAGGAAGGAAGGAAGGAAAAAAAAAAGGGGGGGGCTGAAATAGAGCATGCCAGCTCCAGGCATCGACAACAGACAGAGAAAAGAGGGAGGCAAAGAGTCAAAATGGGGGAAAGAGTTTTTAATGACGAGGAAAGAAAGGGTGACAAAAAGAGAGAGAGAGAGAGACCAGAACTGAGAAAGAGGGGCAGATGCCAAACGCTAGAACTGATTGTTCTCGATGACTAATCTCTGGATGGAACTTCAATTATGGGACAAAGCTAATAAGCGGAGCGCTGTGAGTGACAGAGAGGCAGATCAAGAGGAGGCAGAGAACGAGATAAACAAGATAAACTAACGGATAAAGGAATAAAAAGTATTTCTGAAAAATAGCAGCAGCAGAAGACGGCGTCAGATTCCTCCCTGATTTAGAGATCTGCGATGCACTTGTACTTGTTGGAAATGTATTACGATGCAGCATGTGAGGTCAAACGATATGTTTTGTCCTACACGTAGCGCCGCCGTCGATGCATCGTGAAACCGCCGTCTAAGGTGTCGCGTTAAGTGTCGCCAATTAAAAGTGCCGTGTGAGGTATTTGAAGATCAATAAACAACTACAGCATTGATTTGGGGAACTTAAGTATAATTACTACAAGTACAAAAGATTACCATTTAGATAAAAGTCAGCGCCACGATAGCTTCCACAGTCATTTCTACATTGTTCGCCTGAACAAAACGGAGGGGTGACAAACAGAGCTAAAGATTTCAGTGTCAGTTTCAAAGGTTTCTTATCAGCCCATATCCCTCTCTGTGCTATCTGTAATGAAGGAGACCATCAGAGAGAGAGAGAGAGGCATTGGACAAAAGGTCTCCTAAGCTGTTTGTTTGGCATCCCGCTCTTGTTCCCTGCGGAGGATCAGTGCCGTCACTTAAGTCGTTTTGGACCAAAGGGTCTGAATAGTAAACAGCATTTATACAGAGCTACCATGAAGGGTAGTTTTTGGTTTTACGTGTTCAGGTTTTGAGATCTCTATCTTTAAGATTTCAGCCTCCACATGAATAAAGTGTAGATGAATCCACGGATCCTGCTGTGAAACTGAAGATATCATCCCTATATGAAAGCTGTTGACAGTTTGCTCTTTGGATATCTAAAAGGAACAGGGACACTTGCAAGAAATGTTGAATTTTAAATGTCATGTCTCGATGATGTAAATCACACAAACACAATTCCATCCACCTGCATTGTTTTGGATGTGGCAGCTGAAATCTCAGGGCTCAGCCTCAGGTCTCAGCCTCAGGTATCTCAGCTTCTGAACCCACTAAACCAAAACATAACTGGATACTACCAGAGGTAAGAGAAGATATAGCCCAACACTGGCACCATTAAAAGTATGCAAAATTGGCTTCTAGGAGTTCATGTTTGCAATGTTCCCATGTATGTACAAACTAGTATAAGTGGATTACTTTTGAGTCTTAAGGCCAAAATAAACCGCCTATTAACAGTGTGCATCAAAATAACAATATATATATATATATATATATATATATATAGATGGATATAAAATCACCACAACTAAATGCAAAAGAAGTAAAGGAGCTTCTTTGCAACGATGAAGAAGAGGTGAAAATCATGACGCCAGTTGCAGCTCACGTCTCACACCTCTCCATGAGCACCCCCGCCTTCAACAATCTGAAAAAACTCCTGATTTCAAATGACTGGGGATTGAAACAAAATGTCCTGAAAGTGTGCATTTGGGTACAAACAGTAAGAGAAAAAAACCCACCACTATGAGGTTCCACATGCGAGCAGCTTCGGCCACCAGCGTGGAGACGCCGCTGCAGCCGGGCATCAGGACGATCTTGATGGGCTCGGTGTACAGAAGGTCATACAGCAACTTGGTGGCTTCTCCGGGGTCACACTGGAAGGACAAAATGACAGTGTTTAATGGATGGACGGATGAACAGATGGGATGGGGTGGATCAATAATAAGGATGAGAAATTACTTGAAGTGATTGAAAGAGAGCGAGAGAGAGAGAGAGAGGGAAGAGGGGAATGAATCAGAGCAGGGGAAATGGGACAGATAAGGGTGAGGGAGACAGATGGAATGAGAGCAGAGGGTGAGGAACAAATAAGGAATGGGGTGTGGGGGGATGGAGGATGGAGGCGACAGTAAACAGAAACAGAAAAAGGAGAAAACAGAGGAGAGGAGATGAAGTAAAGGGAAATGACATAGAAGAAGCAAGGTGAAAATAAAAGGGCAATGCAAATGCAAATAGAAAAGACAAGGATAGGACGAGTGAGGGAAATGGAAAGAACAAAACAGACAAGGTCGAGATGAAGTAGAGGAAAATAAATGGCACAAAAGTAGCAGATGCAAATGTGAAGGTAGAAGACAAGCTGGAGTACGTAAAGAGTGTGATTTCTGTGTGATTTCACATCACACAAAGCCAGTTATGCATCATTAATCTGTCCAAACAGAAACCAAACAAAAAGCGAGGCCCGACGACCACAACAGCAGCCATCACATGTTGTTACGACCCTCCAATATAGTCATTTACAGCACGGAATGATCCATCACTGCTCTGTCAGCCGGATTACCGACAGGCCGTCACCGGCGCGCTGCTCATCAGAGTCACTGATAAACTGGCCTGACACATCTAATGATTCACCATGGAAGAGGAGATGCGGTTCGCAAACACAAACACGCACATACACATTAAAAAAAAAATACTCTCTAGATGAGTGTCACAAACAATCGGGGCCGCGGCCAATGATAGCGGCGGCCAATACGGATCCTAATTGGGGGGGGGTTTGTATCAGCGGCTGAATTGTCTCTTTGAGGCCGCCCCTCTGCTCTCTCTGAAGAGGTAATCACCACTCAAGAACCAGGGAATATGCGTAATAGCCGGGCTTCTTATTGATTGATGTGTTTTCCATTAACTCAGGATTGGGTGGAATTATAGTGGTGTCAAGTCATCGCAGAGAAATTGAGGATGTTGTCATGCACTTAGATAATTCAATCTGAACCCAATTAGAGTCCGTGTATGTTTGTTTTTTTCTATTGGTCCAAATCTATGTAGGGAAATCTGCTTAAATCACTTTTATTTATGAGTCCACATGAAGACCTTTAGTTTGTTTAAACTGTGCATGTCATCAAGGTGATCACTGGAGACGGTAGGAAAGGTCACAGCGTCTGTAAAGGCTCCCACATAGGAGCAGATTCAGCGGGAGTTCGGCACCCGCAGTGAAATAGGTGACCCGATCGGGAGAAAAGGGCATAACAGGGTTTTAAACTGTGAGCTAAACCTGCGTCCACTTCTTCATTAATATTTGTGCATTTGTTCAATGAAATGTGTGACTTTGCATCACCTTCTGAACCATTTGCATTCAATAACTTTTGAAATGAATGCCGTTGCAGCCAGCTACACCTTTCAGATATAATTTGCACTTCCCTCTAGGCTGGGTGATGATGCCAAAATCATCTATGACAATATATAGGTCATTTCATATCTTGATAATAATATATATCAAGAAACAGCATGTTTTTTAGGTAATAGAATAAATTGTCTATATGACATAATCACACAGTTTTACATACTCTAGTGTGAATAAAAATATTTGACGAATGAAAAGTACTGAGTATTATTTCTATGTATTAAGAATTTAGTGCAAGTAATCATTTTCTAAGAATTTTTTGTCAGTATATGCTTTTTATATCAATTTTGTAGGCGTAGTAGCGTATCAATATATCTCGGTACATCATATTGACGTTAACCTGAGGAAAGCAGCAGTCGACCAAGCCTCAATATCTTTAAAATGGAATAAAAAAGTTGGAAATAAAATATTCAACACTCAAGGCTCATTTGCTAGCTGACACCTTAAAAGAGTTCTATAACATAGTAAGACTCACGATTGACACAATAAAAAAAAGCACCAGAGATGCATTCTTCTTCCTTGTCAAATTCCTGGTGCCTACATTACCCACAATTCAACTTGACTGCTGACATTTCGCTCAGAGATTCAGGTGTGTTATGCTAGTAGCGGCTAATGTAGCCTGAGGCCTAACGCAGAGAGGAGGAGAGGGTGACAGAAGTCTGGTTAGCTCACTTATCTCTTACTCAACACTGCATTTTGATGTGAAGAAGCTTTAAAAGAAGCTTGTAAGTATAACTTGACTTTAGGATATTTTGCCACAGTTATGTATTACCAAGGTGAAGATCGAACCTCTACTATACATTTGTTTACACTGGTCTCTAACACTGCGAAAACTAATTTTAGTGTATTTGGCAAAATGTATTAAATTTGGTAAACTGGACAGATATTAGATTAAGCTGCAGGGAAGTTTGAGGTGTTTCTATGAATGTTTTGATACTTTTTGAAAGTAAAGTTATCACTAATTACAAAACCTTTAGCACCCAACCACGGGACACTAGCCTTAAGGAAGACTTTCATAGACTGTTGGTACTATCAACACTTGATAGCAAGAGCATGTCATACACCTATCTATAGATCAGAGTCTCAACTTTTAGTTCTGTGTGGTTTATGCAGGATAATCACCACTTCACCCGTGTTTCCATAAATAAATTGCTAGAAGAATCATAAAAACCACAAACTGGTAGATAGATAGCCGCACATTTAAATCTATGCAGATAACACTTTTATTTATCTCTAACTTGAGACCAAAAGCTAAAATAAAGTGTTCTCTGCATGGATTTAAGTGTGCGGATAACTATTCTAACAGTTTGGTCACTGTGGTTTAAAAAAAGAATAAAAAAGCCTTTTCATAAAAATACTCCAATGGTCAGCAGAGTATACAACAGAGGATAACTGAGAAATGTATCTCTGTACAAAAACCATCAACAATGTATTAAATCCTTAAAAACCGGATGTCCAGTTTTATCACTGGGGTCCAAAGATCAAAGACATTTAATTAGTTTTAATTTACATTCCACCACAAAGGGCAGTGAGGCTTGATCACTAAAACCTGCGGAAGAGGAAGTACTAGGAAACCTGGAATTAATTGTCTTTGGAGCTGATTATACTAGAGTCTTGGAATCCATGCTTATAAAAATCATTCACTGAGTCTATCTCCATGCACTGCTAACCAAACCACTGAGTTTGCATTAGCATTGACTGGGTAAGCAGCTTCACATTATTAATGTCAAATAGGCATAGGCAACCTGGTGCAGCGTGGGGGCCGAGAGGCTGCAGGTTTTTCCTCCCGATCAATCACTACCCCAGCTGATTTCACAGATCGCTTCCTCCTCTCTGGTTAAAAAAAAATCAGCTGCTGCAGCGTTCAAACCTGCAGCCTGTCGGTTGCCTTCTGCCTCCTAAAAAACGGATTCCTGTGTTATCTTTCGAGCAAGGGAGCTGCAGATTGACGCACAGCCCTTTTTTAAATACCGCCTTTCCTGGAGGTTGTTTGTGTTCCCTGTCACTCTGGCTGTGGGCTGGCTGCATGCTGAGGAGAAGCTTGTTAGCTTTCTGGTGTTACAGTGTTTTTAACTATACTCTGATGAGGGGTAATTCTTTGCTGAATATAATTTAATTAAATAATAAATCTGGCATTAAAATCCAACCTTTCACAGCGTTCATGCTTGTTTGCATACATTTTCCAAATTACTCACAGCTAATAAGGTGTCGAAATTAGAATTTAATCAGAAGGGCACTCGGAGAGATCAGACCTTTTCCAGGGCCATGCCCTAAGTCGTAATGTTAACAAAAGTGAAGAAATTATTTGGGTATCTGCCATGTGTTTCGGAGCGGCTACAAAATTGAAAGGGTAATTTCTTGGCAAATGCTAAACCCCTTCCACCGAGTTTCATGGAAATAAGGCAAAGTAGTTTTTCTGTAATCCTGATGACAAAACAAACAAACCGAACCGAAAACAAAACCTCTTTCGCCGAGGCAAAGCAGATTCTGACCTTGTACAGGTTGGGTAATTATTTCCATCGACACAATAAGCTATTATCTCTTGACATGTTTAGTCAATATAATTTTTCGACATAGTATCTTATGTTAAAAAACATATCTTTATATAACATTTTTAAGATACATTTTTTGATTAATCTGTTTTAATGAAACTGGCAACCGTGTGAAATGCAATGTTTAAATATAGTAAGAGATGCATTTAAATAAATGGCAAACCAATCATTAGTGGATAAACACCATTAAAATGCTTTATGCCTCAACTGTCACATATAAAAATGGGCCTCTCTTAGATCTCTGAACTTAAAGGGGTCAATTTCCCCTTCATATGCAACTATGGAAACGCTCCTTTGAAATTAAAATAAATCTAATAAATGTAAGAGCAAACAGAGGAGCGAAAGCAAAAGTGTGCACTTGACTTTCGTGTTTCAAGGAATTAATTCAGTTGCTACACCCTGTAGAGTTACTTACAGACTGTTCAGGAATATAACGAAGGTCTATCCTTGAACAAAGACTCCATACCTGAGCCTTGTGTTTTGACGAGTGTAATAAAAAAATCAAATCCCATTTGGTAACAAAAAGGGAAACATGGGTCAATAGGAGGTGAAAAAGCAACGCAGTACACCTTATGAAAAAAACATAGAGAGAGAAAACACAAGTGTTGACAGGTATGCCATAAAGCTTGAGGAATCTCTGCTATTCTTGGAGGTCTGACTTCTACAACCCCCTGGAGTCATCACCATTTTCACTTTCATTTCTAGCCCTCCTTGGCTCATGAGAGCGCCTGGATTGACGACCCCCGATGCCATTCACATACACATTTACCTACACACACACGCACACACATCGCTGTACTTCTACCTCGTTGACATAACGCATCCCCTAGCCCCTTACCCTTAACTTAACCACATCAACTTAATGCCTAACCCCAACCCTTAATCTAACCTGAACCCAATCTAACTTAAACCTTTAAGTCTAATCCCTCAAACAGGCCTTTTGCAAAAGAGCGGACTGTCCAACAATGTCCTCACTCTGAAGGAGAATTCAAATTGGTCCTCACAAAGGTAGATGTACAAGTACACACACACACACACACACACACACACACACACACACACACACACACACACACACACACACACACACACACACACACACACACACACACACACACAGAAAGAGATAATTGCAAGTGTGTGTGCCAGCCATAAAAACGCCCTCGTAACAGCTACATGTACACACATGCGAGACATAGCACCGCCACCTCTGTCGCTGTCCTTGGTGCTGAAATTCCCCGAGCCAATAACAGTGTCGTCGTTAACATGCCTATGAAGCCTTTTCCAATCAGTCAAACCCGGCTCACGAGGACCTTTGAAAGAAACTGAAGGTTCCCGTGGCTGAGGAGAGCGGGAGATGACACTGGCTCATGGTAATACACTCTCTAATTACACTCCAGATTGAATAATATAAAAAAAAGAGTGTGAAGAGGGGATAAGATAAGAGCATGGGGGATTGCCTATGTGTTGAATCTGAAAGCATTGTGCAGCCCCATCTCCTAATGTCCTCATAATTACATCTGGCGCCCGAAATTCAGGCTCGTAGGCCAATGCATGACATGCACAGGGACCAGTGATGAATACTGGTTCTGCCACGGTGGAGGGGGAAATAGAGCCACGGCTGCCAATTAAAAATAAAGGACGGAAGTGAGGGAAGCACCTTGTTTCACCATTTCTCTGTATCTCCACTGTCTCACTCCATCACTGTTAATAATTGATCAAAGTTTGCAGTCTCGGCTTTGATATATCCATGGCAACGGCCTGCACGGAGAGTGAGTGTGTGTCTGCACGCACTGAATGTGTGTGTGTGTGTGTGTGTGTGTGTGTGTGTGTGTAGATCTCAGAAGGCTGTAAATAGTCTGATGCTGTCGCCAGAATAGCCAGAGAAACAAGCCGTTCTGCTACCACGGGGTATGTGCATCCATTAAAGGGACAGGCTGGGATTAAGCGTTGAGCTTCATGAATATTGTATGATGTTGAACAAGCGGAGGACATCGCCTGATACTCCCCGAACCCTAATGGTCACTGGTGTGCGAATGTGTGTTTATGGCACCTGTCCGTCAAAATCCAAGTCAAACGCTAACGCTAACGCCTACCTTGTGTTCAATGCTGCTGTTAATAACGAGCTGTTAAAACTTGAAAGAAGCGTTAAAAAGTTGCTCGTCGTGCTAAATTCAGGTCAAGACACTCTGCTGCGTAATTACGCTTCTGCAGCCTTGATCATGAGATGCAAACAAAGGGGCCAGTCACGCCCCTCGTCTTCATCTCATAGTTAAACAAAAGAGTTGTGCTCACAAGGAGGAGATTTCGCTCTCTGACCAAACAAGAATAAAGATGTGAGCCGCCATAACTGCATGTAAATATCATCGCTAATTAATCCCTATTCACATAATTGCTTTTCAACCTCTCAGAGAGTAAGATCCTCATTACTATTCCAGCCAGGTGAGACGCGCTTGCAATGAGAAGGTTGAAAAAAAAAGAAAAAAAGAAAAGCTCATTCCAAAACACACTGTACCCTGAGCAAGAGCAACAAAATTCCCTCCTTGACTTTAATTCAAGGAATTAGCCAGCGTCGCTCAGACAATGTTATACCAGCCTCTTTGAGCCGTTTTTATTCAGAGGATCTGCATCTGTTTATCGAGCCCGAGGCGCCAGTGACTCCTGAAGCACGAGGAGCGATGTTCCCCCCCCAATCCCTATGAAATCTGCTCATGCCACTGCTTTATCTTTATGTTTATGGCAGCAACATGTGCTTCACTACACAAGACGCACGCACAACATTGGGTCTGTTTAGCATTTCATTTGCAAAGAATGTATGCGTGACACATTGGGAATAAGCATGCATTGTGCTATCAGCTCTGCATACATCCAGCATATGAATTTGTGCACATATTTTCACAGAGCTGAAATCTTATTTGTTTCTGTGGTTTGCTTCAAGAGTAACTGTGTTGCCATGCCAACTCTCCCTCTCTCTTTCTCTTTCTGTCTCTCTCTCTCTCTCTCTAACACACACACATACACTCACACACACATTTGCTCTCCCCCTGCTATTCTGTTTAACAGGATTCCAATGCAGAGCCTTGTACACCAATCAGAATAAAGCTCGTAGCAAATTTCTAACCAGTCCCAGTGCAGTTAACTGTTTGGTGCCCCGGCCGATCTCTCCAGGCATTTCTGTCCTGCAGCGTGATTGATAATAGCCCAACAGAGGGGGATATCCAGTAATTGTTTTGATGAGAAAAACGGTTCCTTTTGGAGGAAAAATAACTTTCAGAATAACAATTACAACAGGTACCAACAAGGCGCCAATAGATCATCTTTCTTTCTTTTTTTTTCTTTTTTTTTTTTTACAGAGATAAATAATGTGCTTTTTAATTAAAGTCTATGTCAGTGTAGTGGGTGGTAATCTGGGGAAGCGAGGGGGAAATGAAACCAGTCAGAGGGGGGCGGATATTGGATTTTTAGTGGTTGATAATGTTGACATTTTAAAATACCACAGTGATAAATGATTGATGAGCAACAAGCAGGAGGTGTGTTTGCTCATTTAAGCACTAAACCAGCACTGCACATTGGATGGCAGCCCCCTTTGTGAGGCAGAGTGAAGACTTGAGGGTTGGTTTATCACCGGAGATGACCTTTTTTTTTTTTAATGAAAGCATCCTCTTTGAGATGCTGTGACTTGGGGGAAAAGACAGGTGTTCCCTAAACTGGCAGCCTGTGCTGTTGATTGTTTGGCAAAGTGACATTTAATACACCTGAGATGATTTCTATAAATAAAAACCACAAGGTGGGGAATATCACAAGCTGCATAAAGTGAGAAAAACATTGTTTCATTGCAAGAGGAAGCATCAGAATTGGAAAAAAAAAAAAAAACACACACACATCAGTGATGACTTTCGGCACACCTCAAAATGACACAACAGAGAGGCAGTTGCTAATTTGAGAGGCAGATGATTAGACCCCTCACTGGCTGACACCGCACCATCACTTGAGCTCGCACCTCCTCTCACTCTCCTCTCCTCTCCTCTCCTCTCACACATGCACTCACCATGCTGTCGTAGTGGATGAGCTCCAGCTCGTAGTCGGGCAGGATGTCGCTCCGGTTGTTGACCAGATCCATGGCCATCTGAGCGGAGGGCATGCACGCCTGTCCGCCGGGCCAGCCTCCGCTCATGGGGAACAGAGCTCCGATGTACAGCTTCTTCTTCCCTGCGGATGGCCGTGGCCAGAAGAGGAGAAGTGCGATGAGAGATGCCCGGAGGAGGGACGCCGCATGCCTTCTGCAGACCACCACCACCACCACCATGGTTCAAGGTGAGCCGAACTGGAGCAGGTGAGCCTCCTCCTCCACCTCCACCTCCTCCACCCCCCCACCCCTGGTGCTGCAGAGCGAGCCAAAGCTTATTTTTTTAATTTTTAAAAAAAAAATTTTTTTTTGTTGTTATTGTTGTTAGTGAGCTCAACACGTGTCCGGCTGCTTCCAAACTGGACTGAGTTTTCGGATTTTCCACGTTGCTGCAGCTGTTTTACTTTTAATTGCAGATGTTTAGCGACATTAATTGAGTCTGCGTATCATTTTTTTTGCATAATGCATGCTTAATTAAACACATGCATGCTGGATATTATTATTATTATATATATTTTTCTTGGGACTAAAGTCAAACTCAGATCATGTGAGGACGCGCTGCCTCCAGGTAAGATGCTCCTCAGTCAACTTTCTATCCTGCAACCAGACCCATGTCTGCGCAGATCTCTCCTCACCGAACTAACGTCGCTTTGTGCTCGAACAAAATCGATCATGCATATCAGACGAGCGCGTCAATCAGCTTTGCTCTCCAGTTTTACGCGTCAGGAAAAAAAAAAAGAGGGACGCGTCAAATGAGTGAGGATTTTGGAGCTGCGGCTATATATAAAAACACACACAGAGCAGCAACAACTGGAGTGTGAACTGAGAGCTGAAGCAGCAGAAATAGCACGCAGCATCTCTCTCTCCCGACCAACCCCCCCTTCCCTTTAACGCAGCCGTATTCCAACAGATGAAACAGATTTGCCGCGGAGAAAGCAGGCGCGCCAGAGCTCTGCGTCTGATCCACTGCAGCACCGGCAGGCTGAGAGAGAGAGAGTGTGTGTTTGTGTGTGAGGGAGAGGAGAGAGAGAGTGAGCCAGGACAAGTCTGAAATGTATGCTAAGAGAGAGAGAGAGAGAGAGAGAGAGAGAGAGAGAGAGAGAGAGAGATGGAGAGGAGAGAGAGAGTGAGCCAGGACAAGTCTGAAATGTATGCTAAGAGAGAGAGAGGGAGAGAGAGAGAGAGAGAGAGAGAGAGAGAGAGGAGAGAGAGAGTGAGCCAGGACAAGTCTGAAATGTATGCTAAGAGAGAGAGAGAGAGAGAAGAGAGAGAGAGAGGGAGAGAGAGAGAGAGAGAGTGATGAGAGGAGAGAGAGAGAGAGAGAGAGAGAGTGTGTGTTTGTGTGTGTGTGAGGGAGAGGATAGAGGAGAGAGGAGAGAGAGAGTGAGCCAGGACAAGTCTGAAATGTATGCTAAGAGAGAGAGAGAGAGAGAGAGAGAGAGAGAGAGAGAGAGAGAGAGAGAGATGAGTGGTTGGGAGGGGGCTCTGGGCAAAAATCTCCTCAAAGATTTATCCTAATGAGTTACATGCTGCGCTTAACTTAAAACAACATCCATTCCACCAGAGTCCCCACACAACCTCATTTTGTCACATTTTCCTCTTTGCATTTTGGCTTTGATTTTAAACTCCCACCACTTTGCTGCAGCTGGCTTATTGGCTCACACTGTAGGCTGTAGTGCGTCCAGAATCAATGTCTGGTCAGTGCAGGGAGGCTAAATGTGAAATCCAATGCCAAATCAATGATGTGGTATTTCTCGATATTGGTAAATATGATAAATCCGTGTGGTAAATAACGTACAATAATCAAAGTGATGTCCAAAGCAGCGATGTATAGTGCATGAATCCGTTCCACTGTTCTCCTTTCAACATGCTCACAATAACAAGGTGGCCGTGTTCGCCATCTTAGTTTAGTGTGTTAGCATGCTAAAAACTTGCTAATTAGCACTAATCACAAAGTACAGCTGAGGCTGATGGGAAAGTCATTAGTTTTGAAGGTATTTGGTCATAAACCAAAGCATTGGACACGTTCAAATTTTAACAGGGGAAGTTAAATAATCAAACAATTCAAATTTATCCTGAGGGGGACATGCATGTGTGAACCAAGTTTCATGGATCCACTCAATAGTTAGAAAAGTCAGGAGGATATATCCTCTGGGGAACAAGAATGCCTGTACATCATTCTAATGTCCAGATATCTCTGCCTGTGATCACAGTTGTGGACAGACAGACCGCCATCCCCATAGCTGGTGCTATCGCTAATAAAACCTGATTCTATTCTTTGAACCTGCACGATCAATAGTCATTTTAACGCTGCTGCAACATGGTTTACATTTAACTTCTAGCCTTGTTCTAACATACCTAGATGCTGCTTGACCTGCAAATCAATAACTCCATGCTTACTGGCTCAGCACACACGGGCGATGAGCCACCCGGCTCTGTAACCACCTCTGCTAATTCACAGAGCATTTCATCTCTACCTCCTCTCACCATCCAAGTCCATACAGTGCTGCAGAAGCTGCTTTGAAAAATCAGCAAGAAAATGTGGCAGGCAGTGTCAGTCAGGGCTGACTTCATTTCATTTCATTTCATTTCTTGCAAACAGCAGTTAGTGTAGATAAGAGAGAGATGGGGCTCCCTGCACACAAATTAAAAAGATATGGCTTAAACCAGACAGATCTATAGAAGACTGGTATGATATCATCTTTGCAATATTTATAATGGAAAGAGTCATCTTCTACATGAGGCTTCAGGAAACTAAATTTGATTTCATTTGGGAGAAGTGAAGAATGTATATTTCCTAGAAACAACCTTCTTTTAGCTTTCTTCATCTCAAATGAAAAAAAAACACACGTTCTATTTTTGGTTTCTATAATCAGATTGTAAAAACTGAAAAGATGGATCATTCTGTAACAGTATCTAACTAAAGACGAATGTGTGAACCGCTGCTGTAATGTGATCCTAAATAAATAAAGATATGATTTGTCAACACACAAAGAACGATCATACAGTCATTTTCTAAAATGGATCTTTGATGTTTTGGGGACACATCTGCCAACATCATTTGATTTTGATGAATCTTTTCAGATATGTTACATCTAAAGCTCTTTATCTAAGATCTATACTTTGCAAACAATACTGTTTTTGACTATTATTCACTACACTGTTATTCCATTTCATGCCCCGGTTTTAATAGTTCCTGTGTAAGCGCTCTAACTGCAATCTAATGCCGGTGTTAAAGTTCCCTTTTGGAAATTACTTACTGCAGCAATTGAGAAGAAGGCCATTATTCCTCCAATCTAAATTAAAAACACTCTGTAGTTAGGCGATGGAGTATGACTATTATATTACCCTGGTTCATTACCCGAATCTCATTATCTGGATATCTCAATGTAGCAGAGAGCTTTTCACATCCAGCTGCTAACAAGGCCTCACAGGCTGATGCGAGGTGTGGTGATCATCTGCTGGCATTTGCCTTCCACTTCCACCTCCTCATCCTCGCCGCCACCCAGTGGCCCATCCGACGCGCTATCAATTATTCAGCCGTGAACTTTAAACGCTTTTTTTTGATTTTATTTTATATATATATTCTGCACCATAATCCTACAGCCAATACATGCGAGACGCACCAGCATGGGACGGTGCAGCGTTAACAACCCCCGTGGTGTCAGAGGAGACATTAGCGGTGGCACAGCCTGGAGGAGATGCAACGGAGAGTTCGAGTGCTGTAACATGTTGCTGAGCGGCTCTAATGAGGGGCCTTGTGCCGTATGCCTGTGCTTCTCTGCAGTTTGCAACGCTGGGCATCCTTCAGGGTAATGGCCTGTTTTTTCTTCCTGGCAGATGTGATAGTGGGGAACACACTGTTTAGAATGTTCCCCTTTTTTTTTGTTTGTTGTAACACCAGATTACATTATCCTCCACTTGCAGGGCACTTGTTATTCAGGAGGCAATCTGAATCATCGTGAAAATGATTGTGATGACAACATTTATTGTGTAAAAATCAATCAGACTGTTTCAATTCGCAAGATGCTGACATTTTGTTTCAGAAAGGTTTTTTCATCACAATGCCTGACGGTACAAGTCAGATCCAGTTTCATTGTGTGGAGAAGAGCTTTTGGTCATGGTCTTTTTTGGAGTGTTTCATAAGGCATTTTTTCTTTGTCTGACTTTCCTTGTTGTGCCAGATGGGCAAGGTGAAAAACGCAGGCCGTATCTACACACTGCAGGGACATAATTATTAAAATAACAATTTATAGGAGCATAAACTTTGGACAGCACGTCATAAAAATACAGTTTATCATGCAGTAAAAAGCTCGAACTTCGATACAGTGTCATCATTACATAATTTGTCCGGTAGCAGCAGCAGCAGCACAACACACACGAGTCTCCGATACTCTGCAGCGCCTCAGTTATTAGAGTAATATATCATGCCTGAGTATCAGGGTGGAGGGGAGTTGAGAATATAAAGTTAATTGTTCGCCTGTAAAAATAAATACCCCGCCACTATGGCATAGCTTTATAGCAACATTTGGTAACCAGGTTTATGCACATGGATATGGAGGAGGAATATCTTCTGCTATATCACTATCATAATGTTTTAGACTGTATTCATCAGCTTTAAAAAAATCCATTTGCTGCCACGGTGACTCACATGGGAAGTTTAAATCACTGCTAAAATACCAACGATATATAACCCATCTTTTAAAGGGTGAGTGTGGCCATATTTTGTCTTATTTTCAACAAATCCCATGAAAAGAACAAAACCAAACAATGAATTAATCCATTAATGTGTGGCCAAAGACTGATGTATCTTATTCCTCTGTTCCATAGAGCTCTTACTTTGAACGGAAGCTGGATTCTATTGTTGTCTTGTGCTTTGATTACGATGAACAGGGGCACTGTAGTTTATTTTGAGTCAGTCCCACAGACACTGTCCTGCTGCTGTAAATACTCCCTGGTGCACCAAACGTGTATAAGTCCACCACTGAAAATAGTCTCCAACAAACAGGTTTTTATTCCTGGTTTAGTAGCATTTGCTAGCTGACTACCAGTTTTTTTTTTCTTTGTCAAAAAAGACAAACTAACTTTTATCTCACTGACAGTTTTTAGTTTACTTGAACATGACGTTTTCAACACAAATCAGGAGATGGACTAATGCATTATGGCTTTTCGAATAAGAGATAAATATATATATATATATTTAGAATAAGGCCATCATCTGCTTTTAATGCCTGTGAGCACTTCTACATTTCTAAAATACAATAATAAAAAAAATGTATCCATTATTAAATAGAATAATCTAAGTATATAATAAAGAGTACATATACGTACATATACATTAGTATATAAAGAGTTTCTTTGCTGTTTGGTTTCTATTGACTCTGGTGGTTTTTTTTTTTATAAAGCACTCTGCATATGGGGAAACAGAAACTAGAGATGCAACCCTACTGCATATGTGTTTGCACACACACACACACACACACACACACACACACACACACACACACACACACACACACACACACACACACACACACACACAGGATAGAGCAGACACAGACAGGAGCAGGGTATTAACCTTTCTCCCGCTGAGGAGGCAGTAAGTGGGTGGTGATGGCACATGCAGTGGAGAGAGAGAGAGAGAGAGAGAGAGAGAGAGAGAGAGAGAGAGAGAGAGACAGAGAGAGAGAGAGAGAGAGAGAGAGAGAGCATAGCCAGAAGGAGGTCACTATTGAGACAGAAGATGGAAATTTCTATTTGAGGAAACAGTGTTCTCTGCTTCTTTGTTAATTATGCGATTGTCAAGTCTGTCCGTGACATTTGGAAAGTTTTTATTATTTTTTTTTATCAGCAACTTCTGGGATTACTTGCCCTGAAACTATATCTGAGGTTTAGTGTGTGCATATATATATATGTATGTATATATATATATATATATATGTATGTGTATATATGTGTGTGTGTGTGTGTGTGTGTGTGTGTGTGTGTGTGTGTGTGTGTGTGTGTGTGTGTGAGGGAACAGGTGTGTTTGTCTCTGTGAAAAAAGGCCAGCACAGGTCTATGCCTAATTCATTGAGTGACTGTTGTGGATTTGCAGCTCGTGTATGATTCAACATCCGGCCAATTCCTAATGTGGTGACATAACTGTGCAAGAGGGTGAGCCATCCTGCAACAGCAACACATGTATTCATCATCCTTTGTCTTGATCAGATACAACGTCTGCACTATAGTTGGTGTTTTGACTCTTTATTTATGAGGTCATTTTTTAGAAATATTACAGACCTGATTATATTTAGATCTGCCCGGCGACAAACTCACAGCTCACCTTCTTCATTTTCAAAATCCATCTTGCTCTTACTCTAGAGGGCAGGGGCGTGTGTCGCAAAATACGATAAGCATCAAACTAATATACAATTTTCATTAAAACTTTTGAATTAAAATTAACTAAAGACATAAATGGGTTAGTGTGGAGGAGTTGAGTTGAAATTGCTATCTCACTAATGATGCTTATGAGCAGATTATTTTAGTCTTAATCTTCTCTCGCGGTGCTTTTGATTCATAAAGGAAGGATTTGCTCAGTACTCAGCGGTAGAGAAATGTTCCTCATGTTCGTTGGCAGGTATGGAACTGTGGGGAACGCTGTCAGATAAAATGGATGTGCTTAATATTAGATATGAAAAGTCATTTATTTAACTGTGTCTGCAACTTCAATAATCTTGTTTCTCATGGCAGAAAAAAATAAAAGATTTAAT
Source organism: Anoplopoma fimbria (assembly GCF_027596085.1). NCBI lineage: Eukaryota > Metazoa > Chordata > Actinopteri > Perciformes > Anoplopomatidae > Anoplopoma > Anoplopoma fimbria. The sequence goes on along the minus strand of NC_072468.1, from coordinate 22,204,804 downwards.
TGGACAAGCTGTTTATAGAAGAAGTTTCCTTTTCCCTATGAAGTCCAGACACATGTCTGTGCTTTAGGCTGCTGCTGCCCTCTTGTGGCTACAGCACATATTACATCTGCAGCACAGGATTTTAAGGCCTGAAGTTTAACTAAAAAGATCAAAGATCTCTGTGCACAGTGACATTCAGATACATTACCATACGCAGTAAAAACAGAAAGGTTATGTAATCTGGGTCAGACATTTCATGTTTTATTCATAACGCTTATGTGATGTTTTAAGGGATACACTTTTCAGTAAAATGTCCTTCATTTCTGATTTATTTGTTGTTGCATGGAATCTTGTTTGTAGCAGATTGTATTAGTTTGACAAGACGTTTTTGTAATGAAATTTTATATGTGAGAAGTTAATGTCGTTCAAATGTTTCATCTCAGTTTTAATGTTTTATTAACACATAAATCCATGCTGACCGGGCACTTGTATGTCCATCACACATTAATAAACATAACTAATGAACTATTTCATTGTAGTAACATTTGGTTGGCATGGACATTGTAATAGAATAAATAATAGAAAAGAAAGAAAGATTCCTACCTGTGTAGTTTCTGTCATCTTTGGCCGGCAAACACACAAAAAGAAGCAAAAAGAAAAGTTGATTTAAAAAAATGCAATTCAAGTGAAAACAGAGCAGCTAACAAGAAGGAAAAGATTATTGTACTCAAGAATTTGATAGGAAATCCTGATGTTTTTATAATTTTTGTACTTATGTCTCATATCTGTTTGTTGGCACTTTCCACTCTGCTGCTGTAATCCTGAAATTTTCCCCATTGTGGGACAAATAAAGGATTATTTTAAATCTTGAATCTTGGTGCAGTAAAGCTCAAAAATCAAATTATTTCCATCCACTAGATGGCAGCAACACACTTTGCAGTTTTCCTGAGAAATGCACTGTAGGTTGGATGCTGAGCAGTCATTTCCTGTGGTGGATATTATGTAATCCTACAATAGTTTACAGACACACATCAAAAATAGACGGAAAAAAAAATCTAATCTATAGTTATTTAGTTTAGGTACCACAGAAACCTTAAATCAACAACATGGAAAAATGAAACGATCAGAGTCCGTGAGTGAATCGTAGAGCTTTTAAAGATATTTTAGCTTCTTTTTTTTTATTATTACACAATAAGTCACCTAGTTTTCAGTTGCTCAGTCCAACTGTGCTCATAGTTCCCTCTTTCATCTCTTTTAATACAACCATTCCCATAGCAACTTTAGTTGGTTGCCATGCCAACCCCTCTGATGACCAGTTGGCAATCTCATATCTTTCAGTAAATCCTCATTTATTTTGTCCTAATTTGGACAAATCTTTTCAGACCTGCCAACTGTTGTAAGCGAGAACTCTCTTGGGTGTCGATGATATCACAAACATCCACTCACACTCATATTCACTGTGTATTTATCCAGTGAACATAGTTGAATGTGTGGGACATCAGGTATTAACTTGTATTCATCATTGTTTGTTTTTCTTTTACCTGCCTGAGCCAACTGTACAAACTATCCCTTTGTGGATTACACTCTGATTGGTTGGATCATTTATTGCCTAGCAACCGCGCTTCGCCGTTGTGAGAGCAGGTGTTTGTCTTTAAAACCTCGTGTCCCCATTTTTTGTGGGGCAGGCTGCACAATTGAGCAATATCTGTGAAATGAAATGGATGTAGTCTGTTTATCTGGCTACAAGAAACATTTCTGCCAATAAGAGAATCAGTAAGGAATTTAAATTATACACCAGCTGGGGCTGCAGCAATCGATTTTCACTGTCAGAATGCCTATTTTATTCAGCAGGGGCCACGTTCATTCATTGAAATTGCTTGTTTCATTCGCTTTAGTATCATATATTACAAAGAAAAGCAGCTAGTCCTCACATTTGAGAATCTGGAAACGGAGAATGATTGGCATTTTTCCTTCAAAAATCGTTGAGACAATGAATCAATTCTCTAAATAGTTCCAGATTACTTGTCTGTCTATGAATTTAACAAATGGACAAATCGCTTCAACTCAAAAAAAAGACAGTAAATCACTTAATCTTTTCTTCAGTGGTAAACAAAACAGTCAGTGATTCTCATAATACAGTGAATCACAAATCCTATTTTCGGAATGAATGTATTTCTACTTGATTGATATTGAGAATTTATATCAGAAACATTGACACAAAGCTGTTCACTGTAGTTTAAAAGCTTTCTAACTGTGCTTCTCTACAACTAGACCGGCTGCAGTGATAATGTAGATGTCAATAATCACCGTCTGTGTTGGCATTTAGCCTGCAGACCCCTACTGAATCTCCCCGGAGACAGTAAATTACATCCCACCATACAACATCATTCTTCTCAATTCTACTCTAATTGGAAGCTTAATGTAAAACCTCATTTAGTCACACATTTAGTCCGTCTTAGACACTCACAGAGGCAGGTTGGTTTGGGCGCGTCCCACTTGCCCAGTTTAGTGCAATGGCTGATGTTTCTGCCCTCCAGGATGAAGCCAGCGTGGCAGCTGTAATGGAGCACTGTGCCCTCCACCGGCGGCCCGGGGGGCTTCACCGTCACCCGGCCGTTCTCCAGGGAGGTCCAGACCCGCGGGCACAGCAGCACTGGGAACCAGACGAACCACAGAAGAGAGATGGAGGCAGAGACACGGGGAGTTATGGAAAGGTAAATGCATAATAACTACAGTAACACACAACAAGTTTGTTGCACTTATTGTATTCGTATTAATTTGCTTCTGCACTATACTTTTGCTCTGGTTTATGCTTTTAGATGCTTGTTTAAGAAAGGAGATGCACTTATGACTTCTGGTGACTAGTAGTTCTCTTGAATACATTACATTACATTACAGTCATTTAGCAGACGCTTTTATCCAAAGCGACTTACAGGAAGTGAGTTACATACCTATGTTGAATACACTTATTGTAAGTCGCTTTGGATAAAAGCGTCTGCTAAATGACTGTAATGTAATGTAATGTAATTAATCAGAAGCGAAAGGGCTTTGGATGAGGAATTAATGGTATTGGTTGTCCAAAAGCTCAATGAGTGTTGCTAAATGACCAGCACACAAACACAGCTATATTAATGATATATTAACTCCATATAAAGTTGTTATTGTGACACGTTACTTAGACAAACAGCAGAGCAGACATGGAGACATTAACCCCTTATTTAGACTTGTGTTTCTGGGAACTTGATGAACGTACTCTCAGTATTCAGTTTTAGCTCAGTTTTTGGTCTCCAACAACCCCGGAGGAAAATATTTAGCACTTTAGCTGCTAAATGCTTCACATTGTTCATCAGCTAGCTGCTAACTTTCTCATCAGGTAGTGTACAGTTAGTTTGTCAGAGCTTACAGTATATTCCCGAAAAAGTGCATATAGTGCCGAAAGACTCTTTAAGACTCTTAATTTGACCTTTTCCTTGACTCTCTGCACCACATAACTGTATCGAAAATTGTATATCACTTATGTAAATCAACATTGCCTCTTCCACTCAAATTTATATTTTCTAGCATTATCTTTAAGGGAACTTAAAATGATTACATATTTTAGTGATAGATATGTTTTTCTACAGTACATTACATGTGTGAGCTCTCAAGTTTTTCCTCCTAACTATTCCTTAACATCACATGCCAACATTCATACTAATCTTTCCAACAGTTATTAACTTTAACTGTCTGCCTCGCAGTCCGTCATCGGACAGTCTGAAGAGCTGCTGCAATGCATTCAAATTCTTGCTAATCTCGTAGGCCTATACATCCATGCATTTCTCCTCTCCTCACAATCCACATACTATGCAGGTGGAACGCACTACACACTCCATTTTATGTCATAATTAGTATGCATAGTATGTTAGTCTGTGATTTCTAACAGAGCCCCAGTGTTCACAATAGTAAGGCTACAGTCCAATGGTGTTCCGTCAGAGTCAGGGGGATTCTCATGATCATCTAGTGTCAGAAAGTCTGCTGCAGGTCAGAGATCAGGTCCTGGAACATGCTGTAATACTCATATTGTTGTTAAACTCAACTGCAGTCATTCATAAGCCACTGACAAACTGGAATTTAGTGACTTCAGTTAAGTCTTTAGTTCGCTTTTATCATGACCAAAGTTTTAAGACAGTCTAGGATAGAATCATTTCTCTGTAAACACGACTAGTGATGTTGTTGATCATTTGACAAATGACCCTTTTGGTGGAGGAATCAAGCTTCACTGATGGATGACAAGACTTAAAAAGTCTGCAGCCATGCTAGCAGCTCGTTTGATTGATTTCTTTATTTTCGTGTCATGCACATAACTTGTATTATTTCACCGCTCAGTCTTAAACAAAATATTATACTACCTTCTCTCCCAGACCTGGCAAATAAAATCAGCTAAATAAAAAGGGTTCCTTTCCGGAAGCACAACTCAAGATGTTTAAAGTCATCAAGCCAAAAAGAAATCAACATAAATGGAGTTCATTTTTACTGAAGTAGTAGTGCTTTGAGTTAAACGCTAACAAAGCACGCTAACAAGCTCACAATGACGATGCTGACATGCTGATTGATGTTAACAAGGCGTCTTTACCATTTTAGTTTTAGTGTGTTAGCATGATAACATTATTTAATAATCACTAAGCGTGAAGTAGTAAAATATTAGCACTGTTGGTCACAAATTGCAGCCCTCGTGACAAAAGCATCTGTCATCTGTCATCTCTGCTGGCTATTACTGCTGCTGAAATTTGCTACCCAGTGTTGAAATAAATGGATGATACACACCATAGCAGGTGTATAAAACATGTGAACAAGCAGTGCAGAAGGAAAAACAACAGGATGCAAATGAGCAATAAAGTAAAGATGTTTTGCCAACGTCTGAGGAGGGAGGAGATTGCTTCTGCCTCTTGAGCAGCTTTGCCTCTGAGAAATCTTTGCATGTGTTAATGTTCTATTTTCAGGTATAAGACTCCGGCATGCATCTGGACATTTTTCTACTCATTCATTTAAAACAATACAGACACAATATAAAAAGTATTAACTGCCCTAGGAGCACCTTTCACCCAAATACAGATAGTTTGTGTTAAGAATCCTTTCTGACAAAATGGCTAAGCTCTTGAATATAATTTGTTTAGCAGCCGAGTTTGTTGAATCTTCCTTCCAGCATGTGAACACATAATAAAACTTCAATCTGCACATTGCAGCTTGTGCTCTTACATAAGACAGAGAAAACAAAAATCCTGCTTTGGAGAATGTGCTCTTGGGAAAAATAAATTTCACTGATGCTTGAATGTGAACCGAAAGAACAAAAACAGGAGATGTAACAAGGATTTGATTGGATTTCCTGGCCGTATTCTCAGAATTTGCAGAGGCAGGGTAGATGTGATATGAGTGGAAATTACATTCTCGCTCCAATACCCAGCTAGTATCAGCCAAAACTATTCTCTATGGGGGTATCACGTATGAATTCACATTTACATGTATTAATTTAGCCCTCAGTCAGACACATATATCACAGATTAAAAATAAAACTAACTACCCAGCGGGAAACAGAAAATAGCAAACCTAGTCATCAGAATTCAGAAAAACAAAGTATGTTTACAAGCTCTGGTTTGGGGCATATCACCTGTACAGCAAGAGAAGAATTTCACTGAAATAATTTGTGACCAATCAACCAAAATGTGTGACTTAAATAATCCCACCTCAAAAGGTCCACTTACCAGTTTTTTGGAAGCTTTCAAAAACATCTCACACCATCAGATGTGGTTGAAAGCTCCAAAAAAAGCTGGTTAGTGGACTTTGAGGTGGGATCATTTTGTCACACGTATTGTTCCCAAGATCAAGAAAGAAGTCACGTTTCATGTAATGAAACTACACAAAATAGCCAAAATTGTGTTTTTAATCATTAAAAAAATGGAATTACTGCCTCACAGTTCTTTGCCTCTACAAACCAGTCCAGTTGCAGTTTACATCCATGTCTGTTCAAATTCATGAATCATTTTATCCTATTAGACATTTGTTTGAAACTGTCATAATTAGCATATCAATTCTTGAGTTATGGCCCAAACTTTTTTTTTTGTTGGGTTACAATGACCTTTGACCACAAGATTCTAATAAAGTCATCCTTGAGTCCGAGTGAAGTAGATGTTTGAGCCAAATTTGAAGAAAAAAATCGCTCCTGGTGATTCTGAGATATCGCTTTCACAAGAACTGAGCCGACAGACGGACAATCCAAAAACATAAAGCCTCCACCATGAAAACTAAAAAGTGCTGCATGCATATGTGTTCATCCCCTTAGCAATGAAACCCCTAAGTAGGACCAGGTGCTACCAATTACCTTCAGAAGTCACATAATTAGTTAAATAAAGCCCACCTGTTGGCAATCTGTTTCACAGGATCTCAGTATACAAACACCTGTTCTGAAAGATACCGGAGATTAAGTAAGCGGCGCCATGAAGTGCTGACTCGTACCTCAGTCCTCAAAAAAAAAAAGAAAGATTGTGCACTTTTCCTCTGCATTTATGGGCTTTTATTTTATTGTGACTTCATTTGATGTGGAGACAGAACACGTAGGAAGTCGTTTCTACAAACAAGAATTGTTTTGAAAAGAGATGGGAAGAGGGAGGGTGGAGGTCAGGATTAAAGGGAGATGAGTCATAAAAAAGACAAAAAGGACTTACGACATGTGCTGTGCAGCGTTATGTCCGTCCATGTGCCGTTGGGTAAACACTTCCTGACCTTGGGTCCCACAATCACCCGGTTTCCTCTGCAGATGTACTCGATCTCATAATCCACAGGGAGGATCTGCACACTGCGGATCTGTAGGAGAAACACGAACACAGAGAGAGTGGGAGAAGGAGGGACAGTGATTAGAGCATGATTGATGTTCTCTCATACCAGTTTTTTCCTCATTCACTCAGGGTCCCTCTTCAGTCTGCCTCAGCGGAATAAACTCTGATGCCGTATGGCTGTGGCAATAAAGTTTTACTAGTAGGAACACTTCATGGCAATATTGTCTGAATTGATGGGCTGTCACACTCTGAATTATACCTTTTGTAAGCAGGATTGCCCAGCTTTCAGCTTCATGTTGAGGTGTGTGTGTGTGTGTGTGTGTGTGTATGTTTGTGTAATGTACAGTATGTGTGTTTTTCACATGTGTGCAGGGATGTGCACAGACATTTTGGTGTTTGGTGTCACCCATCAGCATACCCATGTATTGTTTAAAATATAGTCATTTAATTAATCACAATACAATTTTGAATTTGTAAAAAAATAAAATAATTTTAAAGATTAATTACATATTTAAAAACTGCCCACTGTAAGTGTAATTTAACATAAAGCCCAACCTGGTTAAAAAAAAAATGCAATTTTTTTTTTTCTGCATCCTTCCCATCTGTCTATATAAAGCGTTTTACCCCCTGCAAAAATGTTTTTTTCTAAAAGTTTTTTCGAAAATGCGCTGTGTTCAAGTGTTCACACCTGAATAGATTCTTCAAGGAAACACCAAATAATGCTTAATGAACAGCAAACATATGACATAGAAAAGCTGCAGCAACATCGCTTTTTTATGCATGCCTATCAAAAAGTAATAAAGGTTTAAGATAAGATAAGATAAGATAAGATAATCCTTTATTAGTCCCGCAGTGGGGAAATTTGCAGGCTTACAGCAGCATAGGGTAAAGTGCACACAAGAGACATAGTAGAAGAAAGACAAGATCAAAATAAAAATGAAATAAAAAAACAAGTATTATAAATAAGCAATAAAAAACAGTAGAAAATCAACAATAACTGAATTATTATATTTACAGACAGAAAAAACTGAAAAAAGACGTAATGGTGATTTAATTTGGTCTATCTTTAGCAATTATGTGTTACTCGTATTTATGCCCCCCCCCCCCCCAGAGAGGCAGCTCAGCCAAACAGGAACAATGAGGCTCTTATGTGGGGCCAACTTTAGCCGGGCCTTGTGCACGTCATTGTGTGCACACGTCCAGAATACTGCAAACAGATTTCAAACATTTCACTGGCTCGGCTTCAACACCTTGAAACTGAACCAATCTCTCTCTCTCTTTCTCTATTTTGAGTTTTGCTGCAGTACAGAATTCATTACAATCTTATGAGCTTGTTGTCTCCCTCCACTCAAAAATGTATAGTTTCACCTGAATGTTTGAGCTTCACTGTGCAGAATGATGTATGTGCAGAGTCTGTTTTCACATTCATCTGCTGAAGATGGAGACTGTCTCTGTGCTCACGTTAATTCCAAGTTTAACATATGAGCATGATTTTTGCCACATCGCAACTAATTTGGAAGCCAATCAAGGTCCATTATGCAACTCACACAGTTGTGTAAAAACTTCAAATGGAAACTTGAAACCTCCAGTGCATATGCATTGAGAGTAGACTGGTGAAGTAGGACACATCTTGAATCCAGCAGTTTGAAATCTGGAGTCTGGATTCAGTAGTACTGTGTATGTCATCTTAATAATCTTAAACTGGTTAATCATTTTTGTAAACAATTATCAACCCGCGTTATTATTAAAAGCAGATATGTCAGATATGTTTTAGACCAAGTCTGGAGGGGATCTTTAAATAAACATACAGTAGTTCATTCTAGTGTTCAGACTAGATGGCAAAAAGGGAATTTGCACAATATACATTTATGGCTTTGTTTTTTGTAATTTACAACAAATTTTCACGTGAGCAAAAATTAAGGGAGAACTATCCATCCATTCATCCATTTTCCGTAACCTGCTTATCCAGTTAAGGGTCGCAGGGGTGCTGGAGCCGATCTCAGCTGTCAATGGGTGAAGGCAGGGTTCACCCTGGACAGGTCTCCAGTCTATCACAGGGCTGACATATAGAGACAAACAACCACTCACACTCACATCCACACCTACGGGCAAGTTAGAGTCTTCAATGCACCTAAGCTGCATGTCTTTGGACTGTGGGAGGAAGCCGGAGAACCCGGAGAGAACCCACGCTGACACGGGGAGAACATGCAAACTCCACACAGAAGGTTGTCCAGCCAGGGAATTGAACCCGGGCCCCTCTTGCTGTGAGGCGACAGTGCTAACCACTACACCACCGTGCAGCCTAAGGGAGAACTAGAGCTATTTAATATTTCATCTCATTAAACCGGCTGTATGCATTTATTATTTAAAATCCACGAAGTCAGGAGATTTTCTTAAATCTCACTCACCTGTCATTGGGTCAGTCAGTACAAGTTAAACATTTGAAATTGTAATGGAGATCCCAAAGTTTCCAAGGATACCAAAAATGATCAGGCTAAATTTGTCAGATATGTGTGTAAACGGGCATATTTAGCGCACAGACATTAGCGTGGTACCTATCTTCTCGTCTCTGCAGTAAATAAAAAAATGTATTTCTCAAACTGTCTAACTATTACTTTAAGTTTTAAATGCAATAACGCACTGACTTATGGTGTAATAAGGAAGTCAGCTGATATTGTGACTTCTGAAAATACTATTCTTGGACATTGTTACATCATTAGTTGGTATAATTATATCAATAGCTTAAATATCCCTCATCATATGGAGTAATAATCCCCAGCTAATTTAAGTTGTTATTGCTGTAAACTTTATTTACTCAGGCTGTCATAATGTTTTAAAGAGATTAGAAAGAAATGACATCACAGTTAGTATTAGCTGCATAATACTTCCAATTCTATGTTATGTATTTTGAAACTCTTTGAGCCAGTGTAATTTAGATTCAGATCTCTAACAGCGTCTCTCTGTACCTGTTCTTGTGTCAGGCCTCTGTAGCGGATCCCCCATCCCTGGGAGGCCGGATTATAGCACAGCCTGAAAAAGAGAAGAGGAAGAACAATCAAGGACACCAAGAGCAGAGAGGGGAACGCTCTTTTTATCTTATTTATCTTCCAGATAATGTAGACACATTACAGCACCGTCACATACTGTCAATTTAACTGATGCTTTCCTTCAATGTACAAATAACCGCGCTTCATTCAGGTCACTTAGCGATCCCTGCGGAGTTACTTCTGTCCATTAATGCAGGTTATGAACACACAAACGGAAGCACATATTCAGTCACAAACACAAATTACCTCCAGTTGATGAATTATGTATGGGCACAACGAGAGATGGAAGAGCATAGAGAATAATCAGGAACAATGCTCGTGCCATCTCTGGATCTGAAAGAGAAAGAAGAGAGAGGTTTTTAAAAAACATCTGACGTGGAAATTGAGGGTTTTTCGAGGAAAGACGGCAGAAATACTCGGGAGACAGAGAGAAAAAGGGTTACTGAGAAAACACTCTTATATTAATGCAACACTCTCAGTCGGTCCACTGCTGACTGTCCTTCTGAAAGAGGGATGCATCAACTCTTTGGCACAAACGCTCCCTTTTTTAACCTGCCTGACTGTGCACAGAGCGGACGAGCTGCTAGATGAGTCCACTTTTCCTCTCCCTGCCTCTATTTGTGTTTGCAGTGCAGACAGGCAGTTGATAGCCAGCTTGGCCTCCTTTCAAAAGCCCAGTATACGAAGTTTCATCTCAGGTTTATGATGGCCGAATCTTTCGCAAAAGCGGCTGCCCACAGAGACATTTCAGGCCAAGGCACACTCGATAGATTTCAGGGGGTAGAAAAGTATGTGGAACTGCTCGTAGACTGTGGAAAGGTGCTGTTATGTGTGTTGATAGGAATGTAAAGGCACAAGGACCCACCACACCCAGTCACTCCTATAAGCCAACATTGTCAGACTTACAATGGACAGTTTAAAAAAGACGTTCTTTTATTACATTTTTTTTTTTTAATTACCCACAGTGCAACTTGACTGTTGACATCACTTGAGGCAATTTATCAGTCTTCACACAGCTCAAACAGCATTATACAGTTTTTTTTCGACATATGCAGTTGTGCTCCCCAAGAGCTGTAAACAGACTTTGATGTGTACAATCAGAAGAGTTCCTCTGAATTTATAATTAAATGTACAAACAATATCTGTAAAATAAACAAATAACAAAGATAAAAGATCCTCCCAATGCATGGGCAAACTTTGAAAAAATTAATTTAACCCTACTTAATGTGAACAAAGACTGTGTTTGCTTTACAAAGATGGCTAAATGACAGGCCACTTGGCCGCCTGACTGCTGCCTGACTTGCAGATTTCATGAGTACAGAATGAGTGTGATATTCTAACCAGCCAAAAGTCAAAAGACCCTTGAGTCCCGGCAGCCTCAGCGCCTTGAGCACACACACACACACACACACACACACACACACACACACACACACACACACACACACACACACACACACACACACACACACACACACACACACACACGGCACAACTGCCTGTATCAATGATAAACACACTATAGCTGCTCATTTGCAGTTTTGAATAATAAATGTTGCTTTATGTGGCGGTCACAAATGCACAAACATATAAACACATCTATACACTCTTACCCTCAACGAGGCAGCAAGGGGGGTGGAGGTTGTGTGTGTGTGTGTGTGTGTGTGTGTGTGTGTGTGTGTGTGTGTGTGTGTGTGTGTAAGTGGTGAAGTGTGTGTAAGTGGTGAAGTGTGTGTGTGGGTAGGGGGGCATAACAAAGCAAAGCACCACAGTGAGGGAGACAGATGGCAGCGAGGCTAGCTTGTGGAAGACAGACAAACTCTGCTGGATACTTCATTAGCATTATCCAGTGTATTTTTAGAGTTCACTGACAAGACGTATGCAGGAGGTAGACACCACCAGAGAGTGTGTGTTATCTGTGCGTGGAGGCATGTGTGTGTGTGTGTGTGTGTGTGTGTGTGTGTGTGTTGGAAGCTTACAGTGTGGGCTTTTGTCCCATGAGGGATGGAGGGGAGGCAGTCGAGAGAAAAAAACAGCCCAGCATGGAGGCATTAACATCAGCGATCACACACTGAGCCGGATAAAAGCAGCACCATGAGAGCGAGTGTAGCGGCCCATCCAGCAGAAAGCCAGCTAACTCCAACGGAGCCGTGGCTGCAGAGGCACCGAGCAGACTGGGGGGGGAGTGAAGGAGGGAGGGAGGGAGGGAGTGAAGGAAGGAAGGAAGGGGGGGGAGGGCAGTCGACTAGCCTCAAGCTTTAAATGCAATTAAGACTTCAGCACCACGGACAGCGCCTCGGCTGCTCCAAAACACTGCAGCCCAGTGACACACAGAGCTGCAACACAACACAAATAGATCACAAATAAAACATAAAACATAAAACATAAAACATAAAACACCACCCACAGCAGAACAACATCCACCTTTTCATGTTGCACACACACACACACACACACACACACACACACACACACACACACACACACACACACACACACACACACACACACACACACACACACACACACTGCCTACTTCCTAGTGTGTTTATAATGCTGGAAGCTGCAATGGAATAAGGGACCATTTCAGCTCCAAAGACAGATGCAGAGAAGCAGGGTGTTTTGGGGTTTTTTGGGGGGGGTTTTTTGGGGGGGTGTGGGGGGTCTGGTACACGCACACAGACTCGGTTGCCGTGTTTTACGTGGCTGAGCATGAACTACTGAGACGTGAGGGTCACAGTTAGGGTGCCACCAACCGTATGCTGCCGGTAGTTTACTTGTCGGGCTGTTGACGAGGGAATCCGTGACGGCCTGTAGAGGAAGGCCGGCCATCCTCACAGGAGACGATCCTCAAAAGTAGCGTTCTGAATAAACATGTCGTGTCTTTAACATGTACGTTTGATTAAAAAAAAAATAATAATAATAATTAAAAAAAAAATGTGCAAATTATCACCTTGTTATCCTGTCTTTTTAAAAGCATTAAAAAAAATAAAATAAAAAGAAGCCTAAACGAGAGGATTCATGCAAGAAGGAACTCAAACACAAACCTTGGCCCGTGGAGAATGAATGGCCTTTTGCATCCAAATTTGAAGAATGCATTTGACATCTGTCTGGATTATTATAATGTAGTCTCATATTGCAAAACCCCCACAGCAGTAGTAGCATCCATGTAGCCGCCTGAAGCAAAGCGGTGGCATGTGTACTTACTATTAGTTCCCGATGCTCCGTCCAGATAAGCGGTGCGTCCTCCGAGCTGGATCCGCCAGGGAAAAGCCCCAATGTCGGATTATTTGGTAAAAATATGCATCTTTACAACGATATTGTATGGCTGTGTTAGTATGGCTATTAATGTGCAAGCTGCTCCGTTGGTAAACAGAAGGTTACAAAAGCAAAACGCATCTCTCTTTAGTCCTCATGTATTGCATTTACGCATGGCAAAGGTGAGAAATGACAAGACATCCATACAAAAATAATCATAATATACATGCACTATATACAAACGCAGCCCCATAAACGACGAAACACCGATTCACCACACTCCCCTCCTCTTTTTTTCTCTCTCTCTCTCTCTCCCCGTTACAATCTTGAGCTAATTCACGACGTCATGATGGAGACGCACCGTGCGTAACAGTCCCTCTCTCACGCATTCATCTTTTCTCCTCCTCCTCCTCCTCCTCCTCCATCCCTCCATAGGATGAAACACGCTATGGTCTGAGCCCACGACAGCCAAATATCACAATGAATCTTACGAGGAGGCTTTGGGTGTGTTTATGGTTTTATGGTTTTATGATAATTATGTTGATAATGATCTCACGGCAGCAGGACTAGACGCGGATGGAGGTGCAGATATGGCGCTGTGGTGTTAACACTGACTACACTGTTAAGCCTTTTTATTTTTTTATTTGTATTATTCTCTAAAGCCCTTTGGAGTTAAGTCGACAAAACAGCATTCAGTCATTTTCTACAACACTGGTCATCTATTAAATCAAAGCCAGTCGCCTCTTTCCCACCATCCTCTGCTCCTTCTTCTGCCTTCTATTCTGAGATCCTGTTTCATATTTATATATCTGCTGAATAATTGAAGGGAAGCTGGGGAAGACGTAACCTCTCCCTCTGTCTCTCACCATCCCTATTCCTGCATCCATCAAACAGGATCTCACCTCCTAACATGTTATCCTACAATAAATCCTAACCAGACGTCAAATAAAAAAGGAAAAATATGAGAACCTCGCAAGCCCATTAAGTATGATTTGGTTTATTGATTATAGATATGATAATGCATGAATTGGAAAGTGACATTCTGACTAATTCACAAATGCCATTAATAGGGTGGAGACTAATCGTTAAGACAGACGTGACGGTCAGGTTGTTCAGATTAACTGCAACAATGATTTAAATACACATGACAAACTGTGAGCGTCCAGAACATCTGTACAACAAACTTGTCAAACATTCACATCAAATAAAACACATGTAACATGTACATGTCGATATTCTTTTTTCCAGCTTTGTAATAATTACATACATTTACAAGTCATTTCTTGACTTTGTCGTTTTGCATCTCACACTTTGACAATCAAAGTACCATATCGTTAAAAAGAAAAATACAGAAATCAGAACTCTTCAAGTCTCATCAGATACGGCGCCTGGGTGACTGTTAAGATTATTCAAGTGTTTTTTTTTTAAAAAAAAATCATAAAAGGGCGCAAACCCACTTGTTCTTTAAATCGTTTTAAACAGAACTACAGTTGAGGTTACAACAATGTGCCACTCATGCTAAAAGTGTTACTTGTTCTGTGTCAAGGCACACTTCAAAATTACAACAAGGGCAAATTGTTTTTAAACAAGCAAGCAAGGGGGGAAATGTATTTGCTGCCAAAGAATTCCACTCATACAAATGTAAACAATGTCCAAATAAAATAAACTTGGGAAACGCTCTCGCGACATACGACATTAAAAAGTAAACTTGGCTGCAGCTTCATCGTGTTAGCTTTAATTGTGTCAGTTTTAGTTTCAGCATATCGCCCTGAATACATGTCATAAGTGTCTGTTTAGATAGAACAAGGAGTGCATGCTGTCGGAGTGGAAAGAGTCATTATCATCTTCAGTCTCAGACCTGATTCATTTCAGGAATTTTCAAAAAAACGCATTCTCTCGTGCCAAAAAAACCCCCACTGCTTTCAGCATGTTACTGGAAATAAATATATGAAATGTGAATTCAAAACATGCTTTCACCTTGCACCGGCTGAGAACGTTTTTTGTCATTCTTCCCTGCACACTCACTTGACGAGTGTGGCTCTCTGTGTGCATGGAGAGACCCTGCGACACCCTCTACCTTGAAGCAATCGCTGATAAGACCCGACGGGACTGGAGGGGGAAACAATGGAGGGTTTTTTGTTTTCAAGAGTCTCACCACATCAGATCAACGTCATCTTTTGATCATTCTTCGCTGTTCCTTCATGCTCGAGGAACAAATTCTACCCAGAATCCCTCAGAGGGGCGTGAATATACAGCACACTTGTCCTGGAGTGTTGAAAGCTCTTTTAGATTCCAGTAGTGTTCTAACCAGCCAGCAATATTAACTATTGATCAGTGTCAGCCTTAGATTAATGTGTTGTCAGTCAAAGTACGTGTGCTTATTTACATATGCCATATCATACACCTACAACTGCATCGATCCAGTTTCTACAGCTAATTTACTGTCTTATACTTTGGTTGGTATCTATGCGGTAGGGATGCTCACCCTAATTGGTAGTTTGTTTTTTTTGATAACTCACTTTGCTTCTGTATTGTTTATAGCTTGTTTATATCTATGACAGCCTCACAAACTGAAGCTTCGGTGATGCTGCTTGTAGAACTGCTGCTGGCGCACTTTGGCACTCGTTTCCACCAGCTTGTCTCTTCTATCCACCACTCCGCCTCTCTCTTTCTCCCCCTCATCCCCGGTTACGCTGCCTACATCGCTGAGGTCCCCGAGGTGCTCAATGGAGTCATATTTCTCCAAGTCGGAAGCGATGGTCTGCAGGCTGAAGACTGAAAGTGAATCCGACCCCGCCCGCTCCCTCTCCTTTTCATTCTCCTTCTCCTTGTATTTCTCCAGGTCGATGGCTGCATCCACCCGCTCCGTCCCCGTCGGGCCACCGCCGCAGGCTCCCACTTCTTTCTGAACTCTGACGTCGGACTCGGCTCCGACGGGTGGGCTCCGCCCGCCGCAGACGGTGGTGCACCCTCCCTCCGCCTGGTCCCTCCCCCTCTGAGCGTGAATCTGCTCACTGATTTGTTCCAAGTTTCGTAAGGCGATGGAGTAGCGGGCCTTCACTTTGGCTACGTGCTGTTCCAGCTGCAGCACTATGGCCTTGTTCTCCTGGAGTCACACAGAGGGCACAGAAGCTTTTATCATCAATTTCAACATTGATTTTATGCCAAACAGGTGAATATCCTACCAGTGACCTCTACTTAATCCATAACATGACAACTGAATACATTACAAAAATGTTTGCAACCTCAGCAGCACATTTACAACACAACTAAACAACAGAACTTTCTTGTGAGAATGGGAAACGCAGAGTGACAGAGAACAAAGTAGACTGCACAGAGCATGTTGTAAGTGCTTAAGGGTTCACAAACTCCCTGTGTCTGCATTACCTCCAGAATGTGGTTGAACTGGGCCTTGAGCTCAAAGTAAGGTTTGGATTTCACAATGACTCTTTTGAGGGACTTTTGCAGCATCTGAACCCGAGCCTCGGCCTCCTGACAGGCGTGTGTGACGCGCATGTGCTCCCTCTCACTGCGGAGTCGCTCCTCCTCGGCTTCGTTCACCTGAGAGAGACACGCAGGAGCAGGATGTTAACACGCATACACACATGAAGACGCAGCCAGTGTGTTCATGAGTACAAGACGTCAATCTCTCTCTTAGCATAGTATTCTTTAACAAAACTCTAGATTTAAAAATGTTCAATAAAAAACAAGGTATTTGACCTGCACTGTGGTATTCCTATGTCACTATCCACTAGGGGTGTAAATCAAAAGTGTCACCACAATGTGATAGGATATCGATTCTTTGGAGAACGTTACAAAACACAAAGTCTGCAACGATACGATTTTGATTTGATTCAACTATATCATATACCCGTTTAACATTATCAGTTACATTCATATAAACTCATGAAAAAAGCTAAAATATGATTAGAAAATGTAATAACTGGGCTCTGTAGGATACAGATGCGCTTGGACGGAAATGCGTGCCATGGGAATTTCAAAATAAAAGGCGCATCTTAAAGAAGATAATGGATATCAATGTTTCCACTTTGCATTCAATAATCAACTTTGATAGTTGATCATTGAAACGATATATTGATCCAGATCAATGTATCGTTACACCCCTAGTAACCTCCGTGTTTTAGATGATTTTTTTTGTTCGTTGTACTTTTCAGTGAGTGTTACTTCTTGCTTTAAAACATCTCTTCTGAGACAACAGAACCATCCTGTACCCATTGGCCCACTCACCCCAGGTCTGGTGTCATTATTTTATAGCATGTGTACCTCCTCCTCATTGTTACCTTGGAGGTAGCATGGTTGAGCATCTCCTGCCAGGTGGGATCCAGCGTGTTCTTGCCATCGGCCATCAGACCCTGCTCAGCCACATAGACCATCTCCCTGGCAGCTGTGTGCATAGAGACCGCTCGCTCATAGCTCAAAGCTGCCTTCTGGGTCTCCTGTTGTGCCTATAGAGAGCAGAAAAAAAAAACAGAAGTGGAATAAGAAAAGGACACCATAACCTGTTCTGTTAAGACAAATAACAGTCAGAACTCTGCCAAACTGTATATGTAAACCAAAGTTTTTGATTTAAAAGTTGAATAAAGGTAAGTCCATGAGGTCAATAAATGTAGAAACAGGTAAGTAAATGGAAATAATCAATTGCCTTTAATATAAATGTATATATTTAACTTTTTACAATTTCCCATAATGAAAATCACACACAGTTATTGCTCCTGTAGGAACAAAACAAGTCTCTGATATCCAGATTGCATGTAGGGCTACATCCAGTTAAGGTAGACTGCAGCTCACACCTTGCACAAGAATTAATCTCACATGCATAATTAATGCCTGGCTGAGAGTCAGAGCTCTCTTTGCAGCGCAGATTAACTTTTAGGAGTTGAAAACTGAAATTGCTGCAATATAAAGAAGATGGGACCATCAAAATCGTGTCTACCTTGCTTGGCATAGGTAAAGAACAGTGTGTAGGGGACTGGAAGGCTTTAAATAACTATGAGCACGCCTCCAGTGCAGTCAGGAATGCAGTAACACTACGTATGCGTGCAAATGAGCCCCTCACCACCTTCAAATGCTGTCTGAACTAGGCACTAAATTCCTTTAAGTATTGTTAACTTTTCCATCTCAATATAGCGAAGTGATTTCTGACCAAAACGATTTTCTTAAAAAGGCCTAGGTACTCCAGTTTCACTTTCAAACAATAACATTTTAAAACACATGGGACACATGTAAACACATTGAGACAGAGCACAGAAATCATTCGTGTGTACCTCTTTTGCAAGGCGACGAGCTTCATAGTAAGGTCTTGCTTTCTCAATGCAGCCACCAAGCTGAGAGCTCTGAGCATTTAGCTTCCTGGCAGACTCTGTGAGGATCTTCCGGTAGCCTGATCTGGCATCCTGGATGGTAAATGCATGAAAATGGCACGATTAGATTTAACTGTAATAGGATGACGGGAGCGTGGCTGCAAGTGAGCAAACAATTCACTCGAGTGTCGAACTGCGAGTACCAAAAGATTTTCCATTTTAAACAGTTGTGACTTTTTCCAGACCCAATGTTTAGAGACATTGAAAACAAAATTATCATATTGATGAGAAACGTCTGGGCAGGCTAATAAAATATTTAACAACAGACACAGCAAGCAATTCCTAGGGTGGTAGTAAGTGTTCTTTTCACATCTCTCACGAGTTTTGCTTTGTCGAAATCAAAGGGTTTTTATGCAATCTGTTTTCCATATTCTACAGTCATGTGTGGGAAAACTGAACAAATACCCCTAATATATTTATTTACTTAGAAATTTGTATTTTTTATTTTAAACTTACATCCAACTGCAGCTCAAGTCTGTTGATTTCTGCACTGGCTTCATTGAGATGCTCCAACTCTTCCTGTGTGGGGGGAAAAAGAACAACTCCTTTTAAGCCATTATTAACAACTAAACTAAAATTGTGTATTATTTTTAATACAGTCTGGGTGAAAATAGCAACAAATATCTGATGCATTGTGATTGCATTGAAATGCAATGGTAATGCATGATAATTAGATAATTAGATGCACGTTACAGGTAATAATAATAATAATGGATTTTATTTATATAGCACACTTTAAAATACAAAGAAATCTCAAGGTGCTGCACAGGGTAGAACAATCACAATAATCAAATATAATAATAAAACACTAAAAACAAACAAAAAATAAGAATTTAAATAAATGAATTAATGTAATCATAATGTGTCAATGGAAGATTTGTTATGCATATCCATCTAGACTCATACCTGGATTCTGGGGTCCAGTTCCTCCTCATACGGGCTGTGCAATTGCTCCCCGACTTGTTTTTCACCTTCAGCCTCCTCACAGGTGTCCCTGAGCCCAGTCTCCAGTTTTGTCCCATTAGTTTCTGCAGCCTTGACCTCCATGTCCGCACCGGGCATAACCTCCCTCCAGTCCCCGCCGTCCGACTCCCCTGAGCCGGCGGGGCTCTCACGCAAGTCCCCTGGCTCCATTCCGGGCCTCCGCAGTCTCGGCTAGCTGCGGCGTTAGCTTAGCCTGCTCCTCCGGCCGACGTGGTCCAGAAGCCCGGTCTTTGGAGGGTGTGTTTTGTGGTTTTCAACAGGGATGAATAAGAAAAGACTCCAGATTTTCAATGTGCCATAATCAACAAATCACACCGAGACACGAACCCGCAGCACGGCTAGCTAGCATAGCCTGCAGCCATGCGTGCTAACAGGCTAACGCCGTCAGAGCTAACCGGTGACTTTACAGCAAACTGTGAAGAAGAAGAAACAGTTTTAATGAAATGAAGAGTGAAATGAGGCCGGTCGGTTTGTTCCCCCCCATCACATGTGTTGTTCCCCATCTCCTACTGGCTCTTCATTACTTTAGCTAGGCTAGCTAGCTAGCAGTTTCGGTCTCACATCATCATCATTGCAAATGAAGTAAACAGAGGAGCTCCGGGTTGGAAGCGGACGCGCCATGAAGTTTGGGCCACGGCGGCCACCGTAGACACGCTGGAAGCTGTGGTATCACTATACAGTGCCAGTTTTTTGTTTATATATATATGTATATATGTATTTATATATATATATATATATATGTATATATATAAACAGAATATATCAGTTAAAATATATAATTTTGTTTATATATATATATATATATATATATATTTATATGTTAAATATATATATACAGTACCAGTTTTTTGTTTATATATATATATATATATATATATATATACATATATATATATATATATATATATATAAACAGAATATATCAGTTAAAATATATATAATATAGAATTTTGTTTATATATATATAATATATATATATATAATATATATATATAAAATACATTTTGTTCCTATTTATTTCAGGAGGAAGAGGATATTAAAAGTTGAGGATCTGTCAGAATTGCAACTTTTCCACATTTATAATTATAACAATTATATATATATTTTTTTTACTTTGTTGTACATCTCATTTATAGACTGTGGTATCACTATACAGTACCAGTTTTTTGTTTATATATATATATATATATATATATATATATATGTATATATATATAAACAGAATATATCAGTTAAAATATATATAATATAGAATTTTGTTTATATAATATATATATAAATAAAATACATTTTGTTCCTATTTATTTCAGGAGGAAGAGGATATTAAAAGTTGAGGATCTGTCAGAATTGCAACTTTTCCACATTTATAATTATAAAAAATATATATATATATATATACAGTACCAGTCAAAAGTTTGGACACACCTTCTCATTCAATGGTTTTTCTTTATTTTTTTTTTATTTTACATTGTAGATTAATATTGAAGACATCCAAACTATGAAGGAACACATATGGAATTATGTGGTAAACAAACAAATGCTCCAAAAACCAGAATATGTTTTATATTTTAGATTCTTCAAAGTAGTTGAATGAGAAGGTGTGTCCAAACTTTTGACTGGTACTGTATATATATAGAAACAGAATATATCAGTTAAAATATATATAATATATAATTTTGTTTATATAATATATAGATATATACAGTACCAGTCAAAAGTTTGGACACACCTTCTCATTCAATGGTTTTTCTTTATTTTTATTTTGTAGATTAATATTGAAGACATCCAAACTATGAAGGAACACATATGGAATTATGTGGTAAACAAACAAATGCTCAACAAACCAGAATATGTTTTATATTTTATATTCTTCAAAGTAGTTGAATGAGAAGGTGTGTCCAAACTTTTGACTGGTACTGTATTTCTAGAAGTATTTCATTAGTATTGCTGTAATCCTGTAAATTTCCCCGCTGTGGGACTAATAAAGGATTATTTTATCTTGAGTAAAATATTCAAACCATTGGCTCCATAATTCCTGGATTCACCATTTAGTCACATGAAAATATCCTGAATCACTTAAGCATCAAGCATTTCCTAAAAATTCAGTGTCAGCTATTTGGTATCTTTGTAAACTTTGGGAGCTCTACTCGAATTTAAAATTAATTAATTATTTCTTTCTACAATCAACGCTTGAAATGATGAAGGCAGCACAAAACGTAAACCATACCCTGGTGCTTCACTTTCTACCTCTCCACCCAAGATTTCATTAAACTTTTTTTTTTTTTCTTTTTACAAAAAGTACCAAAACACTGGCAACAATAATCTATTCTGTGGGTTTGAAAAATGTTAGACTGCACAGATTGATTTTCATGATCCACTCTGTGTACTACTCTTTGGGTATGTGTATATTTTTTGAATTTGCAGCTTACATTAACCAGTTACATTCATGACAATAATAGTTCACCTGTTTACATTGCTGGCATTGTGTGTACATTAATTAAGCAATTTTAATTGTGTATTTTTTTTTATTCCAAAAATATACAAACACAGGTAAGAAACCTTGCAAGATGTACTACATTGGAGGATCGTTCAACAAAATTAATTTAGCAGGAAGAAGTGATTTTCATAGAAAAATAAACAATGAGAATCAAACGTTTGGATTATACTGCAGTTATGACCTGTCACCACCACCATAAGCAACCATACCACTGATTATATTTTCAGATTTGTACCAGACATAAACATCAGAAATTGCAAATTATTAACAATAATTAGCAAACTAAGGTAATTGCATTGAATGCATAAATGAATGGCATGTGCACAATTAGCAGAATATAAAAATAGATCTCTAGTGAACTGCAGCAGTCTTGTCTGACAAACTGTTTAGGCTTTAAAATAATGAAAAGAGAGACCTGAGTAGCATTGGCAATAACCCCAACACCAGAAGAAAGACAATCCATTCTGCATTATTATAGACGATAATCTAAAGTACTTTTCATTCATTAAAAGACAATCAGTCTTTGGTCAGGATTGCTTTCCCCAACTGACATTCAGAGATGCACACAGACTTTCTTCTGGATCATCAGCTCCAGGTGGGATCATACTGGGTCCACCCTGGAGGAGGGGCCAAGTAGATCCTGCGTCCTCTTGAGATGAAACTGACAACCCCCTGTATCCTGTCCTCGGGACGCCAGACTTCAAGTCATCCATGACTCCCAGGTTTTTGGCCAGCACTTTGAAACTGTCCTTTCTTGAGTATTGAAGGCGGAAGGGCCCACTTCCTTTTAGCTGCCCTTGCTTAACATCTTCATATGTAACCAGGGGAGCGCTGTAAACTTCCTTCTCAAAATGTTCTCTGTATGTCTTCTCCTTCAAGTAGCTCAGGTCTAACTTGGTGAAAGGCACAAATTCGGTATTCAGTTTAATGTATCGCAGGTACTTGTCGTAAAACTGACCCAGGCTCACACCTTTCCGGCCAAAGGTTAGAGTTCTTGAGATCTCTGGCCGGATGCAGGCGCGGTTGCGGCGCTGCTCTGGCTGACGCATCCAGTCGTCCCAGAACGAGGCGGGCCACTTGGGCTCCAGTTCCTCCCACAGCTCCCTGAGGAGCATCCACCCGAGACCAGGAAAGAAGTCTGTCCTGTAGAGCAGGTCAGCCTTGCTGGGATCCACGTAGCCGTCACGGCCATTGTCATTCCAGGCCGACACACACCACAGACTGGGATCAGATTTCAAGAGTGGCAGCAGGGCTTGGAAGTACTCAAAGAAGTCTGGCGCCACCTAGAGTAGGAGATTAATAATTAAATATCAGTTTACTGTGACCCCTGGCAACAAGTTAAATTAACTTAACTTAAAAGCTGTTAAACATGAAACATATGCATGTTTTTATATTGATGAAGGTTAGATATAACTATGGGCTTTTAAATCTGCCGTAACATTTAATATGACAATGATTAACTGGAGCGATTTGATGCCACTATGTTTACCTCGAGGTCATCCTCCACAATCACGGCAGAGGAATGAGAGAGGGTCTTGAACACTTGGTTGAGAGCCCAGCGGTAATGCCTGGAGATTTTGTAGTAACCCTGAAACTTCTTGTGCTCCGGTCGCACCGCGATGTCTCCCAAGTCCGGCTGTTTCAGATGAATTACTTGATTTCCATAAGAGCGGATCACCTCAGCGGTTTCGGCGTGTCCACAGTCCTGACTCACTACGATTGGGAAAAGCTCCGCAGAAGGACGGAGCTCCAGGAGTTTGTCCAAGCAGCGCCTCACGGTGACCCTGTTGCAGGCGATCACCAGGATGGGAATGACGGGCTGACGCGGGACGACGGCCTCTGGTCCGTTTTTGTTTGGCGGCTCCCACAGCGACTGCTGTTTCTTGATCTGCAGCAGGATGTTTTTCTGCAGTTCGAGCTCTGCCTCGAAGGTGTCCGCCATGCGGAGCACATCTCCCAGCACGTCATTAGTGGGCCTCGGAGCCACTTCCCCCTGCTCTCGGCCAGGCTCGCCCGGCTGGCCGTTTGGGGGTCTGCCCCACAGCAGAAGCACCAGTATGGCGTTCCAGGTTATAAACAGGAACGTACCACAAATAATGAGAGAGCCTCTCTTGCGAAGCATGGCACAGAAAATTTGGAAGGAGGGAGGTGGATTAGGAGGACCGGGTCTGAATAGAAAGACGTGTACTTTTTACAGACAACAGGAATGGGAAATGTCGAGGGCAGCCCGTGTATCATCACAAGCACATAATCAGAGATCTGGAAAATACACTTTGTTGGCTCACTGTGAAGTTGCTAAAGTTATAACGACACAGAACAGTCTCAAGGAGGGCGAAGATGGACGAAATTTGATGGACGGGAGTCATCTTGTGAAAAAGTTGCAATTCTGACAGATCCTCAACTTTTAATATCCTCTTCCTCCTGAAATAAATAGGAACAAAATTAACTTTTTTTTAGACAAATAAAAAGGTTGCAATAAAAGTGACAACAAAGTAAAAAATATATATATATTTCTTTTAAGAATGATAAATGTGGAAAAGTTGCAATTCTGACAGATCCTCAACTTTTAATATCCTCTTCCTCCCGAAATAAGTAGGAAATAAATGTACTTTTTTTAGACAAATAAAAAGGTTGCAATAAAAGTGACAACAAAGTAAAAAAAAATATATATATAATTGTTATAATTATAAATGTGGAAAAGTTGCAATTCTGACAGATCCTCAACTTTTAATATCCTCTTCCTCCTGAAATAAATAGGAAACAAAATGTACTTTTTTTAGACAAATAAAAAGGTTGCAATAAAAGTGACAACAAAGTAAAAAAAAAAATATATATATATAATTGTTATAATTATAAATGTGGAAAAGTTGCAATTCTGACAGATCCTCAACTTTTAATATCCTCTTCCTCCTGAAATAAATAGGAAAAAATGTACTTTTTTTTAGACAAATAAAAAGGTTGCAATAAAAGTGACAACAAAGTAAAAAAAAAATATATATATAATTGTTATAATTATAAATGTGGAAAAGTTGCAATTCTGACAGATCCTCAACTTTTAATATCCTCTTCCTCCTGAAATAAATAGGAAATAAATGTACTTTTTTTTTTTTTAGACAAATAAAAAGGTTGCAATAAAAGTGACAACAAAGTAAAAAAAAATATATATATATAATTGTTATAATTATAAATGTGGAAAAGTTGCAATTCTGACAGATCCTCAACTTTTAATATCCTCTTCCTCCTGAAATAAATAGGAAAAAATGTACTTTTTTTTTTTTTAGTGACAACAAAGTAAAAAAAAAATATACAAATAATTATAAAGGTTGCAATAAAATGTACTTTTTTTGACAAATAAAAACAATAAAAGTGACAACAAAAGTAAACAAAAGTAAAAAAATATATATATATATAATTGTTATAATTATAAATGTGGAAAAGTTGCAATTCTGACAGATCCTCAACTTTTAATATCCTCTTCCTCCTGAAATAAATAGGAATAAAATATACTTTTTTTTTTAGACAAATAAAAAGGTTGCAATAAAAGTGACAACAACAAAAAATAATAATATATATATGTTTTTTTGAAATGACAGCAGGAAAGCAGTTTCTGTTCATGTCAGTTTCGTAGGAAGTTGCTTCATGTGACCTGTAGAGATGATTCACTCTATCTGTCTATCGATTTCCTCTTATCACCTGTGGCTGCAGGTCGAAACAAGAGTGGAAAAACAACTGTGAGGACACTGGGTCTGCTGTCTGCAGACAGGTAACACAGGACGGACGGTACATACTGGAGCTCGGGGAGGAGCGTGTTGGAAGGAGCCCTTACCCCTCTGAGCGCGTCTCCTTCTCGGACGCATGTCTCCGGGTGACAACCTGCAAAAGTTGAAGGACAGGAGCGGAGAGGCCGGTGTGGAGCCGGTGTGGAGCCGTCCTCTTGCTGGTTTCCCCCCGCTTACAAATGCAACTTTACACCCCTTTGGTTTCTCTGGTTTCTCACAAGGCTGGAAAGAGGAGGAGGAGGAGGAGGAGGAGAAGTAACACGACGACTTCCTGGGTAAGCGAGCAGTCACGGGAAGTCCCGCCCCGGCTGTCACCTTGAGGAGTTACGCAACACTCATTAAGACGCAGCCGCCTGTGGTGCTGTTTGCGTTGGTTTCAAGGGAAACATTTTGAGTTTGATGGAGGAATGTTTGTTTTATTCTACCTGATAACAAGCACAAACAAACTGAATATACAGTTAAAAACAGATTTTTTTTTATATATATATATATATATATATATATATATATATATATATATATATATAAACAGAATATATCAGTTGAAATATATATAATATATAATTTTGTTTGTATATAATATATATACATATGCATATATATATATATATACATATATATACAGTACCAGTCAAAAGTTTGGACACACCTTCTCATTCAACTACTTTGAAGAATCTAAAATATAAAACATATTCTGGTTTGTTGAGCATTTGTTTGTTTACCACATAATTCCATATGTGTTCCTTCAATATTAATTACAATGTAGAAAAAAATAAAGAAAGAAATAAAGAAAAACCATTGAATGAGAAGGTGTGTCCAAACTTTTGACTGCCACAGTATATATATATAATATATAAATATATCATATATAGTATATATTATATATATATATAAACAGAATATATCAGTTAAAATATATATATAATTTTGTTTATATATATATATATATATATATACAGTACCAGTCAAAAGTTTGGACACACCTTCTCATTCAATGGTTTTTCTTTTTCTTTCTTTTTCTTTTTTTCTACATTGTAGATTAATATTGAAGACATCCAAACTATGAAGGAACACATATGGAATGACGTGGTAAACAAACAAATGCTCAACAAAACAGAATATGTTTTATATTTTAGATTCTTCAAAGTAGTTGAATGAGAAGGTGTGTGTCCAAACTTTTGACTGGTACTGTATACATATACATATATATATATATATATATATATATATATATATATATATATATATATATATATATATATATATATATATATATATATATATTAACTGTATCTGCATGGTGTTTTAAAACTGTTATATTCTGTTTTTGCTGTAGATATATATATTCTTTTTAAAAATATATATTTGTTTCCTGTGGTGAAAAGTAACTTCAAGTAGTTATTACAATTTCTAACAAATTTTAAAATTCTATCGACAACAACATTAAAAGTTTTATTACACGTTTATGCAGTTATACTAATCCAATCATCTGAGGTGCAAGAAATATTAAGACCCTATAAGTAAAAGTACCAAAGCGAAAATTACTGATTGTTTTTGTACTAATAACACTTATAACAATGTCGTATTTCATTTACTGATCTTATTTATGAAAGTGATATACTTGAAGAGTAAAAGATACAATACTTCCGACTCAAATGTAAAAATATAAATGGGCATATAATCAAAATACTCAAGTATAGTGCCATGAAACTGTACTGTTAAGCACAGTACTTGAATATTAAATTTACTTGCATTCCACCACCAAAAATATGTAATGACAGGCACGTAATGAGTAATTTAACTTGTGATCCTTTAAGTACATTTCGCTGATAATTCTCCTGTAGTTTTAGTTGTGAAGATTTTAAATTCAACACATTTTTCATTGTTTTATTGCTACTTTTACAAAAGTCAAAGATCTGCATTACTTATTTCCTGTTTATAAGTGCTGTAGTTGGAAAGAATATGTGTTCATCTTTAAGTAATTCCTGCACATTTATACAGTTTTTACTCAGACTGGATTTAAATATTTCCATCTTGTAAAATGTTTTACTTCTATTATCCATTCCATGTTTGTAAGATAAGGTCTTGTGCAGATCGTAAAGGGTAGGCTAAACATAAATGTAGGCCACTGCCATTATTTTAATTGTCCATCAGGAGGCCCAGGATACCTTTACTTTAAGTAAAATATTAAATGCATGGGTTTCTCAGGTATTTATTGCAACATAAAGCTTATACTTTTCCTCAAAGAAAGAGAAAAATGCTCTAAATAACAACCAGTTGTTTTGTCAGATCACTGGGTTGAAGTCCAAAGGTGCCTTGTGCATTGTGAAAGCCAGGTAAAAGTCAGTAAATAAGGATAGATCATAGATCACAGTGTGTATTTTTGGTGCTGCGGCCTTGAACTCTCAGTCAGGTCTGTCCTTTGGGATCATTTGTCCAGAGCCGGAGTTGTCCTTGGAGGAGTTGAGGTCAGTGGGATTCTGTGGTTGTCCATTTTCCTGAAAGAGGACGTTAAAAAAAAAAAAAGATTAGATCTGATCATCAGGTGTTTAGTCCTCATTTTAAAAGGTACCACATGAAGTCTCATCACGCTCACCTGCAGTTCATCGCCTGTGATGGTCTGATGATGTAGAGCATCACTTGACCTCCACAACACTGCCAGCTTCAAACACATACATTGTGACACCAGAGCAGTCAAAGACAAGCAGGAGCCAGTTAACACGAAAGAAGGTATTTGACCTGCATATTCCAGAAAACATGGACACTTTATGGACACTCTTAAAAATGGAAATTCACAGGGTTTCTGACCACATACTATTCTAAAGACAGCATGTGTCTCGTGTCTTATCTTTTGAATTATTTGAGAGCATTTGTCTATTCCACCCTGGCGATGTGGGTTGGGCACCAGTGCGCTTTGGGCACAGCTGAGTGCGCGTCCTCTGCGGATTGCGAAAGTTTTGGGTGACATACTTTATTTGTTTCTCTGGAATCTTTCACCCTGGGCGACTCATAAGCCACAGCCAGTCTCCTTCCCACCACAACACGGTCTCCTTGGAGAAAAGCCTCCCACGCTGACGCCTGGTTCGGCCACATATCCACAACATATATGTTTCTGGACTTTCTCCTTTGAGGTCTCTAAAGTTCCCCCTCTATCCAAGCTGCCACATAGCGTTTGAGCCTAAAGGTAGATTTGCGTAAGGAGTGGATTAGAGGAGGAGGGGGGGGTCTTTTCTGCTCTGGTGCACCCGACCATATTTGCCTCAGTGGCCCTGGAGGGGGGATCAGGTGGGTGTGTCATTATGCAATGGTGGGAAAAGCACTCAGTAGAAGTCCTGCATGTGCAGAAGTATCAGCAAAATGTGCAGTGCAACCTATATTCTATCACAGTGGTGGAATGTAACTACATTTACTCAAGTTACTGTGTTGTTAGGCCTACTGGAGTATTTCCATATCTCCTACTTTGTACCTCTGACCACATGACACATGACAATAAAAACACTGTGCAATAATAGTTAAAAAGTTTTTTTCTGTCTGTAAATATTATATTTCAGTTATTGTGTTTTTCTACTGTTTTTATTGCTTATTTATAATACTTGGTTTTTTTTATTTTTTATTTTTTTATTTTTATCTTGTCTTTCTTTACTATGTCTCTTGTGTGCACTTTACTCTATGCTGCTGTAAACCTGCAAATTTCCCCGCTGCGGCACTAATAAAGGATTATCTTATCGTATTTTATCTTATCTTATCTCTACTCCACTATACATTTCAGAAACAAGCATGTCATTTTTCCTTCACATTTACTAATAACTTTTCAGATTTTACATTTTGTACTTTTTGGGCTTGTAATCCAATTACAAAATAGCAATGGTGGCATGTCATGTTTCATGTCTGTGAGTTGTCACTTAGCAGTTCCACAAAAGTTAGTTCCATTTAGATTATAGACAACAAAAGGAAGGAAATACAATACAAATACAAATACAACACAACTTTATGGTGCAATATTTTCTTTTCCCCCTTCTTTTTAGACCATGAATCATTTAACAACCTTTTTTTGTACATAAGGCTAAAACTAGCTGCAGCTCAACAAGCTAGCACAAAGAAACGTTACCTATTCATTGATGCTTCAACGTTACTTTCTGCAGAACAAATACTTTTACCTTTGATTCTATTACAACTGCAGGATTTCTAAATGTCATAGAGTATTTTACAGTTATGTACATTACTTACAGAGGATCTGAATACTTCTTGGCTAAACATCTGCAAAGCAACTATCAGATGAATGGAATAAAATGTGCCCTAATTAGTTTTTATTGGTTTTACTATAGTTGTTGATATAATTACTTTTCCCACACATAACTATCCAACATCCTGCTATTTTTTAACTTGGCTTTAAGTTTAAAGGCGGCTATTAAACACACAGATTAGCTAAAAGGCTGCAGGAAAGACTTCACATATGACAGAACTCATTTTCTCTTATGTCATTCTTGCAGTTTGTTGTGGTCTTTCATGATTTACCCTCACACCACAGAGTTATTCTGCATTTTAGCAGCGATTGGGTTACAACCCACTATCAAAATGGTAAACAGCCGCCCCTTTATGAGTAGCTCAGTAAATTGCTATGAACGTATGCCGTCAAACAGGTTTGTCAGCCAAACAACTCAGAGGAGCAGCCGGGTAGAAATTCAGAACTCAAGCCCCCCTGTTCAACTGTCTGTTTACACCATCAAGAGGGTATCAGGTGTCCGAAGAAGACATGCAGGTTGCCTTAAAAGCATTTGGCAACAATTCTGTTTTCACTCAATAGAGGACAAGTGTGAGGAAGATGGTCAGGAAGGCCCCACTATGCTTTACTCATAAAGAAGAACTAAAAAACATTCAGATTAGAATAGAAATACTTTCAAGCTTTATTTGATGAAACAATGGGCAATAAAAAAAGTCCATTGTTCTGAGTGAAGGGATAAAATACTTATATACAAATATATAAATCAACTATGGCTATGTACAAGGACGTAGTCCCTAGAAACTCTGAACTGATTCGTGAAATCAGCCTGATGCACTCAAAATATACACAAGAGTTTAGTGCATTTCTTCATTTAAAGCTTATTAATCATTGTGGACAGGTTCTTCACACGTACAGTTTTTTCTGGCTTTTACAGTAACGACAAACAGGTTCAGAAAAGAGCAAAAAAAAAAATACAAACAGACAAGTTGTTCCTGTTTGCTGTGTTTATAACCCATATGTGCAGCTTCGAGCCTGTGTGTCGTCGGTCTAAATAATGTTGCCGCCCTTGTTTCCTTCATTTCTTCACCACATGTGAACCAGTAGGAATGTGTCACAGTGAGCAGCTTTCACCTTCACCGAAAACACACAATGAGGCAAAAGGATCACTGAAAATCACATCAAGTCCTCCCCCTGTCCCCCCTTTCTGGTTTTCTAGTCCCCTGGGGGATCGTGTGTCGTATGGTTCCCTCCCTGACCGGGCCTCTGGTAAAGGACAACATTGGGTATGATCACAAAGGCCAGAATCCCCACCAGCATGAGGGCCACCGTGATGGTGATGATGGACCCCACCACGGTGTAGTAGCACTGGTCCGAGCGGAAAAGCCTGCGCAGGCGACCTCTGACCCTGTTTGGAGGCCTGCCTACGTCCACCACAGTGGTTGGGGCTATTCCCTGCTCCAGTGCGCTCAGGTGGAGGTCCTCTCCTGCTGTCCCCGGACCGCTCTGGCTCTTCTTGGGCAGGCTGAGGACGTTGGACTTGGTCGGGCTGCTGGGAGGAGGGTTCTTCAGGAGCAGCTTGCCCTTGCTGCGCTTGAACCGGATGGACAGCGCCCTCTGCATGTCCGGTGGGAGTTTGCCTATGATGTCCTCGTTGTTGCCCAGGTGGGGCAGGTCCCGGCCGTGGGGGAGATCGGTCAGCTCGCGGCACACGGGGCAGCACAGCGTCTTGAGCTCGGGGGCGGTCACGTTGATGCGAGCGAGGCACTCCAGGCAGAAGGTGTGCCCGCACGCCAGCAGCTTGGGGGTCCTGAAGATGTTGTCGTAGGTGCAGAAACACACGGCGCACTCAGTGTCCTCCACGTCGTTCTCAGGGCGCTTCACCTTCCTCCCGCTGCTCCCTCCCTCTCTCCTGTCCCGTCCCCGGGCCTCCTCGCTCCTCCCCCGCCGCCTCCTGTCTCCCTGGTGCCCGTCCCGTTCTCTCCTCCTGCCCCTCTCCGAGTCGTTGCTCCTGGATCTCTTCACTTTTGCAGGCTTCTCCTTCTTCCACATGTCCTCCTTGCTGTTGCTCCCCTGCTGGCTGAGCTTGGGTTTGACGTTGGGGGCCTGTCTGGCCCCGTGGCTGTCGGGCCTGTGTCCCTCCCGGTCATCGCTCATGTTGGTGGTATGATGATGTTAAGAGGTAGAGTGCCCACTGGAATCAAGATCCACAGTTTTCTCCAACAGGAGCTGAGGAGGATTAAAGCTGGAATAAGTCAACAGGCTCACAGAAACTAGCAGAGCAGGAAGCAGTCTGCAGGAATTTTACCTGTATGGCCTGCATTGCCGATTCACAATGATGAAGCAGTAATGGCTTATCTCCTGCTATCTAACACATATATTGTATTAAGATGCTATCTGTTGATTTTATTTCATTTAATCAACATGCATTGGGTGCTTTGGCTTTGATAATGGGTCGCTGTATTTGTTTAATAGGCTTTCCTGCACAGAAATAATCAGCAAATACAGATAAGTAAATAGAGATCTTTACCATACTGAGTTCTTAGTGTGTTGAAATTTGTGAAGTAAAGCTACACCGAGGATGTCACTGGTGTTTCACACAGCTCCTTTTTAAACATTCCATCACAGCGTTCCACCTCGCAAAGTCAGTCATTAACTCAAAAGTTTTTACTCGACAGCAGGAACACAGCTGAGTTCCTTCAAATTACAGGAAATGCATTTTGACATTTGCAAACAAGTTAAGTAAGGATTAAGGGGTTTTAAAATAAGTTTGACGGCCAAGAGAAAAAGCAGAGAAAAAGAACAAGAAAGTAAATAATTAGACTCATCTCGTACACACACACACACACTGACCTGCTGCACTAGATGAATATCAGAACAGGTCGTCAAGAGATGATCGCACAGGTGGAATAATCCTTTTGTGTCCCGGCGCAGGAGAAACACGCACCAAACTTCATTAC
This sequence comes from Anoplopoma fimbria, assembly GCF_027596085.1. NCBI lineage: Eukaryota > Metazoa > Chordata > Actinopteri > Perciformes > Anoplopomatidae > Anoplopoma > Anoplopoma fimbria. The sequence goes on along the minus strand of NC_072468.1, from coordinate 22,171,891 downwards.
TGAAAGACAAACGGCTTAAAGCTTTACTCCGGCAGTCTTTTGGTCCTTCTGTAGTTCTGCCGGTTTCTGTCCTCTCATATCTTGTTTTCTAATTGTAACACAGCACTGCCTCCTCTGAACTCTCCTCCTCCTCGTTGCCTCTTCCTCCTCCCTCTTTTTTTCCTTCTGTGGTCAGACCAGTTGGACCAGCTGAGGTGAGCCATTTTTTTTTTTTTGTTTTTTATTGTGTCTGTGTCTGTGTATTTGTATAAAATCAGGGAACTGACCGCAGAACCCATATGACACTGGTGTTTATGCATTATTTATAGGCAGCTCTACATGTGATCACAGCTGCTTTTTCTTACTGGTCAACTACATTTGAGAATCAAAATCATATAGTTGTTTAATGTGCATTTATTATCAGATTTGGTGTATGTGGCGTGGAGGTTCACATGGTAGAGAAGCACATTAGTGTTTTGCTCCATGTGCGATATGAATCGAGAGGAGCAGCAGTGATTGTTGGGGAAATTCCACTGTGCCTGCATGAAAAGACAAAGGTTCGGTACTGTCAACACTGCAGGTATCATACCTATCATAGCTCCACGGATCTCTAAACACTTTGTGCGTTTACCTACCAAACAAGAACGGCAGCGTAACTTAAAGTGTCATCGCAGCACAGTCGCAGCTACACCCTTTCAATCTGAGCTTTGTTTTTTTTTTTTGAATGACACAGACAATTTAATGCAAGCTAGGGCCAAACTGATTTAAATGTTAAAAGCATAAGAAGTTGTGTTTGCTTTGTCAAACAGCTTATATTTTTTGCATTGGCTTTTTACATGTTGAAAATGAGCACACTGGTGGTATTTTAAATAGTTGTGTTGAAGATACATCTGTATCTTTGGATACTTTATATGCTCTGATATTGATCTTGTAAAACTTCACTCAAAAACACACATGGACCCTTTGTTGCACAACAACAGGACGTCAGGAGCCTATTCAAATGCTGCGTCTAAATATAACATGTTGAACAATAGGAGTGAACTTCCTGTTACAACTAATACCAGTAAGTAAAGAGTTGAAAAGTAGTAAATACTAATGTGCCGATTAATTAGTGAGCTGCAAAACAGCTGACCAAACAAATGGTTGTAAAACTTTTATTACTGTAGAAAAAAAAATGAAAAACAAACAAGATAGGGAGCCTCACACCAGAGTGAAACTAGTTATTTAGAAATTAGTCTTTTCAGCTTCGTGGAGGCTCCTCGGTAATTTGCACACTTTAACAGTGTGCTGGTTTCACAAATACACAATTTGACCAAAGTCAACAAAGAGTCCGGTGGCCATTGAAAAGCACCTGGAAAACAAAGCTGCAGCCTCGCTCTCTAATGAGCTGTTGGACCCACCCAGAGAGTCAGAGCTGCTGCTGCTGCTGTTAATGCAGGAAACGCAGATCCAAGTGCTTTCATGTTTCCTTGTTGTGGCCCAGCTGACACAGCCGGTTTACCATTCACCCAGTGAGTGTGTTTGTGACCCAGTTCTCACTGAACCCCTCCCTCTGCTCCATGTGTCTCTGTTCAGGTTACTTTTGCTGGAGCCAAATGTGGTCCAAAATGCCATCTCAAGCTACAGCAGAAAACAACTGTAGACAACCATGTGATGACCATGTACCTGCAACCACAATTCCACACTTTTCTTCTTTTTTTTTTTTTTTTTTTTTTTTTACTTTTACCCTGCCCTGAGAGGGGAAAGGAGTGTTTTCTTGTTTTTTTTCTTCATCTGTCCCCTGAGCCTCGGCCCCTCTCTTTATCCCAGCTCCTCTTTTGCTTTTCCCTGCTTGCGGGGCATCTTCTTGCTGCTGCTGTCCTCCAGCTCTTTGCTCTTGTAGTAGTGAGGAGCCACTTCAAGCAGCCAGCCGCTGTCTATCTCAATCACCTGAGTGCAAGGGGGGGGAGAAAGAGATTAATCTGTGTGGATAAACAGGCAGTTAAATATTGTCCAGGAACTCTCCTCTTTAGTGTGCTGTGTCATTCCTACAAGACGTTATTCTGTGGAAGCGTCACTATGTTATTTATATTTTAAACAATAGCTCTTTCTGTGTTTAAGTAATGCCGTCCGCATTAGCTGACAAGCTTCTGAAAAAAAAAAAAAAGCACACTGCTAACTTTCATCTCCAAACTCTGCATATGTTTGCGGGAGAGTTTTGGCGAGTATTTAAAAGTAACCGGTACGACGTCAGACCTGTCTCATGAACTCCTTGGTGGTGAAGACCAGCTCGTGGTAGATGAGCCAGCGCGGCTGCTCCTCGAACAGAGAGCTGTTGGGGTGGACGTAGACCGTCTGCTGGTGCTTCACCGTCTTGTAGCCGCCTTTGCTCAGTCGCGCCGTGTGATAGAAGTATCCCGCCGTCACCGCCTTAAGAGAGGGGTTTATTATTATTATTATTGATTGTGAAGTCGGGATGAGTTTTGAGATATAACTTTTCCTTTAACAATTAAAGAGGAATGCATGAAGGAAAACATGCTGTGACTTGCTTGCATTTTCAGCTTTGTGACAATGCATTTTTCAAATCAAGCCATTGGGTTTTTAAATAATTTTCTTATGAAGTAGCAGGATTTTTTTCCACCCATTAAAAAAAAACATAATCCTTCAACAATTTTAAATAACCAGATTTGGAGCTACATGTTTGTTCTGACACTGTTTTATCACTCAGTGCTTTCATTAACTGGTGTGACATTTAAATGCTGCATCATATTACTCATTAACAGTTTTGTAAAAATGTATGTAATTCCCTTCTCAAAATCTGGATGTTAGAGGCATATTCTAGAAACAAACTATTGGAAAACAACTAACTACCTTAAAAAAAATGTTTTAAGTTCATTGGTAAGAGCTTTGATGATTAGTTACTTTTACTTCATCAGGGTTTCTTCTAATAAATGAGCTCTTCTTTTAAGAAACTCTGTCTAATCACAGTCATTGATGCACACAACACAGAGCCACTGAAGTCCAACTGTTCAATATCTGACCCTAAACTCAACTTTAACTCAAAGCAGACTTTGTTGGGTGAAATCCAGCTGGTGAAAAACCATCAAAGCTACAAATCAGGAAAAGCAGTTAATTCACTATTCTCACAAAATAACAACAAAAGTAACTCAAGCTGAGTTTCTTGTGGCATTTGCTAACAGACACTTTCCAAATGCAACATTCAGACCTGCTTTTCCAACCTTGTTTTCACAGATGCACACAGACCGTCTACACCTGCTGGTATCTAGGCCAGCTGAGGTTGGATGCGTTCAAGAAATGAATGCTTAAAGGCAACGTGTGAAACTGAAAAAGAGCTGACAGACAACATCTGTCACACACAAGCCGTCCGGTGGGGAAAAGCAAATCTACATTTGTCTGTCGTGTTGCCTTTAAATACAACAAACATTTGGCTCATTCACTTTCCTTGTGTTTGCATGTAAGCATGGAAACGGCAGTGAAGCCTGGCTTACAACAAGGGACAAACACAATGCTACTAAAGCTGCATTATGGTTAAAACTCAAGAGACTGTTTAGAAAAGTTTCATTAAAAAAAAAAAAGAAATTTAAGCAACAAATCCCTCTAAGATGACACATTTTCCTTGGATATTAGCTCTATATTTGTTTATTTATCTATTTACCTTTAATTGATAATAACAAAAGAAGTTACAGAGTTGCTTTTGCCTTTTTGCCTGCAGGATATTTGTCACAGGCAAAGGCAGCGAGTGATGAAAAAAGGTGTAACCCAACTAATAAAACAAACGGCCTTTCTTATCTCAAGTGGTTTAGGGGTGCGTTCACAACACATGGACCCTGATATGAGAAGGCTATTCACACAGCCTCTGTTCACGGGCGTTAAAGGTTTTACTCTTACATTTTCCTGCGAATATTTAATTAGAAGAACTACGAAACTTTTCTAGATCTCAGTATCTTGATAAAACCTTCTTGTGCCACGAAGCATCAACTCGCTTTGTGTTCTTGAGAAAAAAAAACTTGCTGTATCGGTGCGTGACCTTTTAACCTCCATACGGAGACATACAGGATTGAATTCAATTTAAGGGGACAACAGGATATTTCAAAATATGATCATAATGACAGAAGCTGGTTAAAGCCAACGTAATCAGCTTGTGGTCTTCAGTGTTTTATCAGTCTCTCACTGGGACACTTGTTACTCATTTTAAGTTGTTAACCTTGAATCAGTAAAAGCCTGAGGTGGAGTCAGCAACAAAAAAGAAGCAAATATTGACAATTGTTGTTTAAAGGCACCATCTTCAACATGTTTTTTGAGTTTTTCAGTCGGTCTTGCAGGTTGAACTCTGTGCTTTCATATTTGCTTTCCACTATTGTCGTAGCTGCTACAACTTCCTCACTTTGACAGTTACAGCCCAACTCACCTCTGCCTGCACCCGCGTAACATCCAATCTCACGTCACCAAACCAACTAGCAGCCATGTTGACATTGTCTCATAAAGTGAAAAGTATATCCTCTTTATTAAAACCAGGAATCACTGTTGAGGTTCCATGTTTCTGTTAAGGAACTATGGGGAAAAACTCCAGGGCCTTTCTAGGTATCACTGACCTTGCGAATGGGCAAGCTGTCCCCCTGGGAGCTCACCACCTCCACCTCAATGCGGTCCATCAGACCCTCCAGCTGGTCCCTGACGTCCCGGGCTCTTCTCATGGAGCGGAACTGGATGAAGTTCTCGTAGCACCACTGCGTGGAGTAACCGCTCTCCAACCACTGTGGGAGAAGGACACCATGAACGCAGTTAGCACAACACCTGGGTTCTGGTCTGAAACGGTGGTTCCAAAGCTGGGGATCTGAGACCAGGAAACTAAGCAGGGATTTCTGCAACACAAAGTTGTGCATATTTTTTCCTGTCTTTCCTCTAACCTCTTTTTCAGCCATGCTAAGGACAGTCAGACTAAAATATCTCAACAACTATTGGATGGATTGAGATTTTGTTCACACATTCATGTTCCCCTGAGGATGAATCCTACTGACTTTTCCTCTAGCGCCACCAGCAGGTTCACATTTACAGTTTTGAATGACATATGTACCAACACCTATTGGATGGATTGTCATGAAAGCCCAAAAGGTTTGATAACTGAAAATTGTCACAGTTGCTGTAAAACACTGCAAAGAATAATACATTTCAAAATGTAACATAGTTTAAAAAAAAAAAAAAAAAAAAAAAAAAAAAAAAAAAAAAAAGCCAAAGTGCAACAAATTATGTGTGATCTCCAAATCCCTGTTTAATCATAGAATCGATTAAATTATCCATCCTTTCTCCTTTTAGCAATTATCTTGAAAATAAGTTAGAGGTTATAAACTGTTTCTATTTAGTAGGTTGAGTCGGCCTAAAAACAGACGGATGTTGAGAAAACATTTAGTGCTTTACTTTCTTAACTGTGTATCCACCAAATATTTAAACCACTTCCCAGAACATGAAACTGTGGTAATTTGTTGTTAGATACAAATCATGAGCACTCATGCAATTCATAACAGAGACCCAGCAGTAAATACCAACTCCAACTATGGCCACAAAGATTTAAACCTCCCTAACAGTTAAGCATTAGGAGCTTCATAGAGACGGGATTTCTTGCAGGTTGACTGGATTGGGTTGAATTAGATTGAACAGTTGAGCCTAATGGATTGGTAGCTGATCTTGAGCCAGCTTTGTTAATACCTGTGTGTAGACGTTGAGCAGCACCAGGTGGTCTCCCCCCGGCACCACAAAGTTCATCCTGGCGTTGTCGGCGTGCACCACTTTGTCTTTGGGCCGGTAGAAAATAGAGTTGTTTACTGACAGCATGGCGGCTATCGTCAACACTTCCTCTGAACACTTGTACCTGGAAAAAGATGGAGAACATAAATAGAAATGTATAAACATGCAAATGCAATAAAGAGAAGACAGAAATCATCCACCCCACACTTAAACAAGGTTATCTTCCTGAACCCCCCCTGCATTCACGGAATAAGTTGCCAATTTCTCTCTTTTTCCAAGAACAACTTTTTTTAATGTGCGTCATCCTTTTTCAGCAACCCACTAGTTTATATAATTCAACAAAAAAGGTCACAAAGTTAAGATACAAAGGGCAATAAAAAACTAAATCATACAAATGTTCTTATTTCTCGCAGCTCACACAATGAAAGGATTCAACTTATCTTTTCCAAAGCAGTGCACTGAACCGTGTCAAAATAAAGAGGAAGTTTACCCGGATAAATCTGAGCTCAGTTTTATTTTCACAATAAACACTCAGCTTTGGTTTACTCTAGATCTCATTTGTCCAGTCATGTTTAACCGTGTGAATCAATTCCTCCTTTAGAGATACATTATGAATATTCTCCTGCATGAAGAATTGATCCTCAAACACATATTTACAACAAACATAAGTGCACGCAGATTACGCTCTTTATCCCAGTTAAACTGTTCTGTTTGTTTGTTTTGTTTGCTCCTTTGTGTTCTTTTTTTGTTTTGTTTGTCTTCGCCCTATGTAAAGCGTCTTTGAGTACCTAGAAAAGCGCTATATAAAACTAAAGTATTATTATTATTTTTAAATATTCTTCTGACTCGTCTGTTATTGTCCATATATTTACTCATCTATAACTCAACAATGTCTCTAAATGATTAAATACATGTGTCCAGTCAAAGGAACAGAGAGTGAAGACTTCATCAGACTGGAGACTTACTGCTCGGAGGCCAGGACCATCTTGCTCAGCATGGGGTCCACCGGGAGCTCAGCCATCCTGCGACCCAGCTGAACCCCGACAAACAAGAACAGACAGTTTAAGACATTTGACTTCGTTCATTTATTTAAAAAAACAAAAACAAAAACAACAATAACCTTCACTACAGTAGACACCAAAGATGCAGAGAGCCACATTCTCTAAAAAACATCCTCACATCCTTGATAATCACTGATTAACAAGACGAGCTTGGAGTTAAAAGCTTGTAGTTTGGAGAGAGTCATCTCATGAATCAGCACTTTCCATCAAGGAAGTGTTCATTGCTCGAGGCCATGAACACAGTATCGATAGCCTCAGGTATTTACATATCGCCTTGCAAACATACAGACGAACATTGTGACGATGGAAAAACATAATTTGTGTAAAAAAGGTGAAGTAACTTAAGAATGTAAAATATGTCTGTTCTGTTCTCCGCTTATGATCCTATGCTGATTTGACTGGATGATCAGGAGTGGGGGGGGGACGACGACAATTAACACATTGCTTGTTGCATATGGTTAATAGGACAATAATTGTGGGAACATGAATGATTTATCAAAGATTTTTGGAGAATGTCTAAACCAGTTTTTCAAGAACTTTTTGTCTGGGTTATCCACTTCTCAAAAATGACAAAGTATTGCCACCCAATTCACAAGAGGCCTCATCTGTAAATCCTAAGAAGAGAAAATGTGTGCAGAAATGAACGTTCCTGACCATTGTGAGGCCGTTTCCGCATCAGATTATATTATCTTGAAGGGATAAACCAGCCATGTAGAAGAGATGAACGTTGTGTTATTGAAAACTTATACACATGTTAAATACTTTATAAATGAGACCAATTAAAAGTATTTAGGCAGAGTTAACAGGCTCTTGTTTTAATCCTCTCATCAGTAAAGCAAACAGAATGTACCCTAGCCTTTCACATCAGATCCAATGTTATACGTAGGCTACAATCAGAACAATACAAACATTGAAGCCCTCTCATGTGGCTCAAAGGTGAACTGCAGATATAAACGTTGAAAGATTGTGGAAGAAATGTATTATTAGTAATGTAGAATTAGTGGATTTTTGTTGGAAATAGGAAAATAACTTGCAATAAACCATAAAAATTAAACCATAGTTAAATGATAGTGTAATAAAACTGTGACTGCGAACACAGTTTATTTAATGTTAAGTTAAGTCTTTTATCTCCACTCTGGTCTCCAATGTCTACTCATGGAAAACATCTGGCTCTTTAACAGCTATCTGCTCCGTTATGTAAACCAGCCGGTCGCTATCTTTACGTGTCTGTCGTTTAGATAGAATGAACCTGAGCGAGGAGAGGGAAATTCGCTAATGTTCCATTTCCTGCATGTGTGAGTGTGCCATAGCTCCGTCAGGCAGAGGGGAGCGGCAGATTCAGGTGCTGAATACGAGCAACCCCTTGCACATTGTCTACACATTTGCATTTGATACATAGCTATTATAAAGATGTAAACTATAGCAAGTTTGATGAATAAAGGCCCTGGGTTTTTTACCTTGGTGAGCTCTCCCAGGTGGTTGAGTGCTCCCAGAGCGTAGAGCTGCTCCAGGGCTAAGACCAGAGTCTCATGAGGAGGAGGGTCCATGAAGTCAAAGTGAATGAGGTCATTGATGCCTAAAAGCAAAAAGCATTAGCCACAGCCACCATATAACACCACAGCATTTCATTTTATTAGTCATTTTATCCAACACAAGAGCCGCTTCTCCGCTCACCTAAACTCTTCAGCAGCAGGACTACATTTCCCAAGTTGGTCCTCTGAATCTCGGGCACCGTCGATTCCTCCATCTCATGTTTAAAGGCCCATGCTGTGTAAAGCCTGAAACATTTCCCAGCAGCCACTCTGCCTGCACGGCCCGCCCTCTGGTTGGCCGAAGCCTGAGAGCGAAACAGGAACACACAGTGAGAGATGGCAAAACGTTTAGAAACCAACACAGAGACTCACAAAGCAGACATAAAAACGCAACACTTGGACTTAAACCTTTATACAATATCACAGCTTGTAGTCTGAGTGAATGAAAACATGCACGTTTCACTACACTCCACCTTCACCTCCAGCTTGTTAAACTCTAATAAGAACAGTGAGCAGCTACCCGTGAGCAGGGTGTGACGATGAGTGACTCCATGCCGGTGCGGGCGTTGTAGCTCTTTTGTTTGCAGAAGCCTGGGTCAATGACGTAGATGATGCCATCTATGGTCAGCGAGGTTTCTGCTATGTTGGTAGCCACCACCACCTTTGATTGATAGGGAGAGAAAACACACAGTGAAGAGAGATAAAGTGAGTGAGCAACGCTCAAACAAAACGAGAAGGTAGATTAAATCCAGCTGTGGAACAATGGGAACAAAGACGTGATGAAAGCATCAGGACAAGGCTTTGATCTGCAGAACAGTGTTAAAAGAAAAACTAGGATACTAGGTCTCCATGCTAAATGTCATTGTAGTAGAGCAGCCTCTATTGGTGAATAATAGCATTGACATTTAATCTGATTTATTACACAACCGACACAGTAAACAGACAGCAGAGAGTTATTGTCCCCATTTATGTTTCTAAAAGAAACGTACTTGCTGTCAAAGTCCACTGATCATTTTATCAGCCAAGGTGAAATATTAATCCTACAGTGACCTATTACATCCAGAGCAATCATTGTATTAGGAAACAATAACAGTTCCACACGTATTCTGCACAGGAATGACACATCGTCTCACCTTACGGGCTCCCGGCGGAGTAGGGTTGAAGATCTTCGCCTGCATGTCGGACGGCAGGTTGGCGTAGATGGGAAGGACCAGCAGCTCTGCGATCTTAGATCCGAGCCGCCGGCATCTCTCCTGGAGCAGCTCGCAACACGTTTCGATCTCCTCCTACAAGAAACACAAGAGGGTTAGATTCAGCTAACACACAAAGACAAATAATACGAGTTGACACTTCGTAGCAACATCCCTTCCTCCCACAACAGCTTTCACACTTGTAGTTCTTTTCACTTGGTCCAGGCCAAGGGGAAAAGAAAAATGATACACTGTCGCCTTCAAGTTCAAGTGCACCTCATGTTCACGTTGGCTTTTTCTCACAAACGCACCACGACAGGTGTCTCATTGATTGGACCGTTCTTGCGCAACATGGACCCACGATAATCAGATTTCAGAGATTGACAGGAGTTCATGCTGAACTTTACTGACACTGATGTGTTTATGTTCTCCGGCTTCACAAAGAACTCTCGAAGTAATAACTGATTATGAGTATTATTATAGGAGACTTTTCCTCATTTCATCAATCACAATAAAATCTGCAACTACATTGTTTGGCTTTTAAATATATATATATATATATATATATATATATATATATATATATATATATATAAATATCTTCTTGGACTGGACCTTCTTATCTGCTTACATACATGTGTATAAAATCAACATGGCCTGAACTCTCACAATATCCTACAGATGTTGGGTCCAAGGTTAGAACCAAAATATGCAAAAAAGGTTTTCTTTAAGATCTTTAAGAGGTAAACAAGGATGCTGATGTGTCTCCAACATACATGCTAAGCAATTGTGAAGTAAATTTGTCTCTAAATTATTTTGTCCAAAATCAACAAAACATATGCAGAAAATATACACAACATAAGGAGGAAGAGACCACAAATCTTACAACATTAGAACCGGGTCCAAAACTTTGAATCTCTTGACGAGAATCTTGAAGAATCCCATGCTGTGTATAAACTGTACCTGTCCAGTGAGGAAGACCAGTACGTCTCCAGTAGGTTGGGTGACGTGGATCTGCAGCACCGACACCACGCAAGCTTCCAGGTAATCAGCCTCTGGAGCCTTGACAACACAACGTAGAGATACAAACATCAACAGGACAGTTTAGTTTGGGGAGCACACATTGTTTGGACTCATTTGATCAACTGACTTAGAAACTTCATTAAAATTTTTCCTTTAAAATATTATGGGTTTGGTGACCCACACAAAGGCTGTGAATCCATCTCTGGCTCAAGGATGATATCAGTGCTCACTACAGTCTGCTTTCCTTTATTGTTATTTTTGTAAAATACAAATAGCCTGGAAAAATAGCCGGCAATTTTTCATTCAGTGTTTTTATATCCCTGTTTCTTTTCCAACTACCAGCAATGATAAGTCAATTATTTAAAAAAGATGAAACGTGTACTGTATGTGGCATTGAAATAAATTGCTAGTTCCTACTTTAGTGTAGAAGATATCGACGGGGAACCTCCTGCCAGGGATCCTGAAGACGGGCGCGTCGTCAAAGAAGCGGGAGAAGCGCTCGGTGTCCAGAGTGGCGCTGGCCACCAGCACCTTCAGGTCGGACCTGAACCTGGCGATGTCCTTAATCAGACCAAACAGGATGTCTGTGTGGAGCGTTCTCTCATGAGCTTCATCTATGATGATCACACTTGAGGGAAGAGAGTAAGAGAAACATGTGGAGAGAAGAATGAATACCTTCAGATGTTAAATAAATGTACATGATTATAGTCAGTTGAAATGTGAGAAACGACAGAGAGGAACTGTGGGAAGTTGACGGGCAGAAAAACACGGAAGGAAATCGGGATGTCAGGCAGTGGAAGGTAAGAGATAATAAAGTAAATACAGTGCTAGATAATATAAAGACACCTGAGCCGAAACCACTAACTTTCCAAGAAAATATCTTGAATTTCTCCATGAAAAAACTGATGATCAAATGAAATTAAAACCCAAATATCTCAAACCTGTGGATCTACTGCCTAGCAACGTTATTTTCTGAACAGTGATGAGTGAATCCCTTCTTTGCATTACCTGTAGCTGGCCAGGTCGGGCTCGGTGAGAAACTCTCGGAGCAGCATGCCGTCCGTCATGTACTTGAGCACTGTTCTCTCTGATGTGCAGTCCTCAAAACGAATACTGTAACCCACCTGCATGAAGCAATGAAGACAATGTGAAAACATTCATTAGGAAACAGTCAACAACACTCCCAACAATAATATGCCAACAGCAGTTCACAAAAACGTGACTTATGATGTAATACAGTTTTCACTGCTTCACAGATCTTAAACTGCATCTTTTTACTCCATCTAGAATCAATATTTAATCAATATCAAAGTGCGTGCGAAAGAAATGGGATGGGCATGATTATGTGCCAGGCTCACCTCATTCCCGAGCTTGACGCTCATTTCCTGAGACACTCTGGATGCCACTGACATGGCCGCCACTCTGCGAGGCTGTGTACATCCGATCTTCATGCCTCCATTTGTGTAGCCCTGAGAGAGAAACAGCAAGTTGACGGGCAGATTTATAACTGACTTGGATTAGTTTTTAATCTTTAATTTTCCTCATTAGTACACAGTAATGCTGACTTGTAGTGTTTCAGTGGACTTTGTTATGCATGCTGGTCATCTATAATGCCAGTATATGATGTTGCTATTGTTAGATTCTGCACTCACACTTTCCAGGAGGTACTGGGGGATCTGGGTGGTCTTTCCGGAGCCCGTCTCCCCCTCAATGACCAGGATCTGGTGCTCGCTGATGGCAGCTAGCAGGTCTTCTCTGTAGGGGAAGATGGGCAGGCTGCGTCGGACCTCCTGCATGGACTGTTTCTTCAGCTCCGCCTGGGACAGAGCCAGGGCCTCTTGTTCCTGAACACAAGACAAGTCAGGAGGACGGGTTCATTTTGGAGCGATATACCGAATGTTACCACTAGGTGTCCTACTCGACTCAGCAGCCGCTCCAGTGTGGAACCTACTGGGACTGAGAGAGCCCATGAATGAGAGCGTAGCGACTCCTGTTTTTATTAGCTTCCAATCGAAAATGTTGCCATATTGGCGCAGTTTTGGTTTTCTTTGAGACAAACTCGGCCATGACTCTTCTTGTCAGCCTTAAAAACACATGAACTTTCTCGTGAACAAACACATCGTCCTCCCTTTCCTACATCTGCTGAAATTTGATCTCCTTTAAGTTACCGACCTCGGCTCGACAGTAAATTGCACATGGCCTGTGAGACACTAGTGGCCATTAATAAACAAACAAACATAATACTATGTGAATCACATTGTGCCATTCCTCTTTGCTGATGTAATACCAGTTGGGTTTTGTGCTGTGACACAGGTTGCTGATGTTTTTAAATTGCCAGACGTGTCATAATGACAAATGACTCTACAGTGATGAGCAATAAGTATTCAGGAAGGAATTTAAGGCACATTGACCAAGGAAAAGACACACTGGCTGTTGCGGGGATTATACTTGTGATCTTTTTCTGGTTGCCCTCTCACTCATATAAAAAGGATTTTATTCAATGCAGGAAAAACTATTTATACTAAAACTTGATCACGTCAAAGCTCGTTGTTATTGCCCCAAAATATTGTTGTCAACAGTGCAGCCTTTGCTCCTGCACAATACTGGAATACCAAACACTTCTGGGCAAAACCTGGCGTCCACATTACCCACAATGCAACTCAAACGCCAACAGCTTGATCTAAGATTCCGGCATGTTATGCTTGCCTCAAGCAGAGATGAGGAGCGGGTTACAGAAGTCTAATAAGCTCACGTCTTTCTTGAGATTTTGTTCATTTTCAAAGTAAACTCACTAAGCTGTGACATCACTCAAGTCAATTTTTTCAGACTTCGTGCAGCTTTGTCTTGAACCACAAAAGACCTTATGGAACTTTTTAAACATATACAGCTGTACTTCCCAAGACCTTCATTCTTAATAGCAGGCAGATTCAGGATCTCACCATAAAAAAAACAGAATTTCCACACTGAATGATATATACTATCGGACTGCAGATTGAAAGCTGTGGCAAGAAGAACATATGGACTAGCCAAGTGTTTTTATCGGTTTTCATCAAAAGTAAATTGAAATATGAGGCACAAAAAGCCACAAAGAAGCAGACAGTAACAAGTGAACCCCACCTCGTCCGTCCGAGTTCCCTTCATGGTCATGGCAGTGCTGACAAAGTCGATCATCTCGTCCTCCTCCAGGATCAGCTGGTACCTCTCCTGCTCCTGCCTCATCCCTTGCTCTCGCTCCCTCTTGGCGCCGAAGCTGAGGGAGGCCGTCTTCAGCCTCTCCTCCTCCCAGCGGCCTTGCTCTCCTCCCAGCTCCATGGGGGTTTCCTCCAGCTCCAGGTCCCTCTGAGGCACGTCCTGGTCAGCGGGGGGGAGAGGGAGGGAAAGAGTTGAACATTCAAACCAATACACACTTAAGTAGGTGCCTGTTTGTGCACATTGTGCCAGTTTGTGACGACCATCGTTCCTACCTTGCTTCTCTTCTCTTCTGGCATGTAGTATCTGTTCTTCCTCTCCTCCTGTTCCCTTGCACCGGCCTTTTTGTAATCTTTCGCCAGGTCCCGAAGGGTGCGTTTGTATTCCAGCTCCTTTTTCTCCCTCTCCGTCAGCTCCTCTGTATGGAAAAGGTACTCATCGTCGTTGATCTCCGCCTCCAGGTCCTCCAGCTTCTCTGCCTCTCTCTTCTTTAGATAATCCCAGCGAGAGCGCTTCCTCAACTCTGGCAACTACAGAAGGAAAGAGAAGGACAAAGGATCAGAAACTATAGTACACAGTTAGAACTCTGGTGACTGATTTTTAGTCTTTAGTCACAAAAAACATCATATTTTAACAACCAGGAGTGCAGTGTATTCATGTGATTGCGACAAAATATAAGTGGAAAAATCGTCTACCATGTTCTTCTGATCGTCTTCAGCCATCTTCAGCCTCTTCTGAGCTTCCTCATAAGCCTGGAGAGAGAAAATAACACAACAAAGGTGTTTACATGCATGGCATTGTGGGCAATTTTTGAAAAAGTGCACGAGCTGTAATATAATTCCATCTTCGCACCTTTTTGTCTGTCCTCTCCGTTATGTTACGGGTCTTGTCTTTGTCTTTCAGCTTCACTCGCTCAGCAAACGCATCTCTCTCTTCAATGTCCTGCTGTCGCTCTCTCTCCTCCTTCTCCCACTCTTCCTCTTCCTCTTCTTTCTTGGGAGAATCTTGGTTCCCTAGGCCTGTATTGCCCCTGATATTAGAAAAGAAAATGCATCAAACCGCTGCTTCTGTACAGGATTTAGAATAGATTCAATTTTATATTAGCTTAAAAGGCTGTTTATGTTTAAGCACTTCATTACTCGGTTGACTGTCTCTTGTTCTATTTCCCCAACCGCTGCCTTCAGTCAATCAAGCACCACAGTGTTAAAGTACAAAAAGTTACATTTATGGTTCTAGTGATAATAAAGATTTGCTAGTTTTTTCCTCTGGTCCTTCCACATGTAAAACTAAAATAATTTTAATTGTTTTTTTAAATGTGTCTTAGAACTAGAAAACCACAGAAACAGAGGTTTTAACAGCACGACATATAAATATTCAAGCTCTGTAATCCATATACTGTTTAACAGTATCCTCCAGTATATTACAAACTTTAGTACACATGCTTTAGAAATAATAACCGTGTTTTTTTCTGTTTTCTTTTTTCTGTTCAAAAAAATCATCACCATCATCATGTTTTCTCGTATGGTAGACGTGTTTGTCTTCACTATTATCTTTTCAGGTTTAAACACTGCCAAGTTACGCTGTTTTTCTAATTGGCATTCCCTTTGGTTGATTATAGTTATGACAGTATGGACAGTGTTACTGCGTATACACACTGTTAAAAATAGCTAGATGAAACCACAACAAAAACAGTATTTACAAATATGATTAACTCAGTATATATGATAAAATCATGGCTTTCCTGTTCAACTATTAACACAATACACAAACACATGTTATTGAATGAAACCATATGAAACGAGGAGAATAAAATCAGCATAAAATATCTGGATTACCGTTTAGGTGCTTCTTCCTCACTTGACGACTCGCTCTCTTTCTTCTTTCTGATGTGCTTCCTCCTGTTCCCTTTGTCTTTCTCCTTGTTTTTCTTCTTCCCTTTCTCCTTTTCCCTCACAACTTCTCCATCACTTTCGCTGTCCTCCAGCAAAGTGTACGTCCGATTCTTCTTGTCCATTTCAATGGCTTCCCGTTCCAGGGCCCGCGCTGGTTTCTCAACAACCTGCTTGCGAGGAATCTATAACATGTGCATTGGTAAAAGACTGTTAGAGGTTTCATTCACACAAAAACGTCCCATACTGAAAATGCAAGCAACTACCGTACTGTTTAATTAATTTTAAATAAATATAAATATGTTATGGCAAGTCAAAAAGAGGAATGATGATAGAATATACCTTGTCAAAGAGCTCTTGGGCAAAGCTAACCACACTCGGTTCGATGTCAATCGTGCCCGTCTCCTCGAGACGAGTCACAAAGTCTTGAGAACTCGATGATTTCCGCGCAAGGCCGATCATGAATTGAGACACATATCTGTCACTCAACCCGAGGATGTCATGGAGACGGTCATTCACCCACTGCTCTAGATTGGCCATGGTGCCTGTTGAGGGAGCACAACACAGAAACATAGTCCAGGTGTTGGTGTAAGCCAGGTAGATGGAGAAGCTGCAGGCTACATCCAAATATCATTAATATACCGTAACCTTTGTGCAAACCTGTACCCGGTCCAAAATGAAACCACCCAGCAAGGGTCAAATGTCTCCAACCATATGACATTTAAACAGCTCATTGTACTTAAACAATTATTAGTATACCTAATAAAGTGGCCACTGAGTGTACTATAGTTCTACGTTTATGTCTGTATCATTATGGTCCTGTAGCCTCCTCTGAATGATGTGTGGCTGTATAGAGAAAAGGAGTCAACATAACATTATTTAACCCTCCTGTCGTGTTCGGGTCAAATCTGACCGATTCACAACTTTAATCAATCATAAATATTGTGTTTTACATCTGATTGCCTCAAGGCCTTATGATATCCTCCACACTAGGCATTTGAACATATAAAATTGCTGATCACCACTTTCATTACACACACACACACACACACACACACACACACACACACACACACAGAGATGACTATTCATGTTGATGTTCTGTGAATTTGGTCTCTGTTTTGATTTTGATTTTTTACAATAAATGTGTTTCAGTGTCTATTCTTTGTATATTCACAGCAGTTATTCATGTAAAACACTAGTCTGAGACATTGTTTACAGCTTAAACATGTGTTAAATAAAATGTGGTGATGATTAATGGTTGTTGTGTTAATGTTAGAGCAGTTAAAACTAACACTGGAGGGTTAATACAACATATAATCAACAAACAAATATGGAGGATATACATGTAAACATTAAAGCACTGAACACATGAATGCAACAACCTTTTTTCAGCTCCACTTACCGCTTTACGACACCTGACAACCTTGTTGTTATGGTAGAAGTAGCATGCAGTGAGCTAGCTAACGCAGCTAGCTCCGGCTACAAAACAGCTGCTAGCTTAGCTTGTAGCTCACGAACTTCCGGTCAGGACACTCAATGGATACACACCTCCATTGCTGTTTATAAATATATATATATTTGTTGCTTTAATTTCCCAAATAAAACACTAAATAAGTAAAAGGATCAATACATGTTTTGCTAACTTAGCTTGACGCATGCTGATGGCGGAAGCGGAAATACGTCATATAAGACGATGCTGTAAAACGTCAGAGAGGCTGCGGCGCTCACTGCCCCCTAGCGGCGGAGTGAAGAACTACAACAGAACGTACTTCCCCCCTAGCGGCGGAGTGAAGAACTACAACAGAACGTACTTCCCCCCTAGCGGCGGAGTGAAGAACTACAACAGAACGGCATTAGATCAGCTTAATGTTGACATTAGTGAATGAGGCAATTAACAAAAAGATGACACCACAAAAGTCCCCTGATTGATTATTTACATTAAGATAATTCGTTTACTACTACCACAGAAGAATAAATAAATAAGTAAAGTAAGTAAATCCTAAAGTAAAGTAGGCTACAAGTGCCTCAACATTGTAACACCATGAATCAGTAAATTAATTGGCTAAAATAAGATAAGATAATCCTTTATTAGTCCCGCAGCGGGGACATTTGCAGGCTTACAGCAGCATAGAGTAAAGTGCACACAAGAGACATAGTAGAAGAAAGACAAGATAAAAGTAAAAAAATGAAAAAAAAAAAAAAACAAGTATTATAAATAAGCAATAAAAAACAGTAGAAAATAAATGGTGCGTAGAGATTTGTCTACTGGGGCCTAATTCAAAATAATAATGATAATAATTAATTATATTAACAATAATAATAAATAACAATAACAACAATAATAATTAAAAAATATATATATATATATATAATAAAAAAAAATAATAAACAAATATTATATAATAATCATTAAAAATAAAAAATAAAATAAAAATGAAAATAAAATTAAAATATAAAATTAAAATTAAATTTAAAATTATTAAATATAATTAAAATGAAAATAAAATTAAATAAAATTAAATTAAAAATTAATAAAAATGTTTCTGTGTCTGTCTCAATTCATAACCAAGGTAAGACTTCACAAAAGCTATAACATGAAAAATAAAAATAAAAATAATTATTATTATATAATAATCATAAAAATGAAAATAAAAATTTAGAAATAAAAAATAAAAATTAAAATACAAAATAAAAAATAAAAAAAATAAAAATAAAAATAAAAAAAAATTAGAATTATTATGATTATGATGATGATGATGACGATGAGTTTTTTATTATTATTATTATTATTTAATTTTTTTAAATCATCATAGTTGCAACCATAATCATACTTGTACTATTACTTGTACTATTATTATTATTAGTAAAATAAAATGCTATGCTATGATACTAATTTTGACATTTACGTTATAATAAATATTTAGGTCGCTCTTATGTGAGTCATTAGCACTTAACTGAATACCGAAAGCGGATGTGATCTGAAGCAACACCACTTAAGAAATGAGCACGGAAGCGCACGCATCCTCTCCAACTCTGCAAACAGAAGTTGAGAGAGAATCAGGACCCATCAGGACTATTTAAGACCTCATCCTCTTCTCCCCGGTCCTCCTCCCGGCCAGAGGTCTTCACCTGTGCCCGCCTAGAGACATGAAGACCCCGCAGATCGTTCGGGAGTCCCCGGTGCTGCTGCTGCTGCTGCTGCTGTCCGGGGTGCACATCGACGGGTACCGGCCTGTCATCATCGTGCATGGCATCTTTGATGGACCGAAACAGTTCAAAACGATGTCTCAATTCATAACCAAGGTAAGACATCATCAAACCTATAATAAAAAACCTATTATGCAAAAGTTTCATTGTAGAAAAGTTGTAGTACTCAGATATTTGATTTTGTAAAATTAATGATATGATATATAATATAATTCAAAATGTTACCTATGAAGTATAAAAATATAAGCATCATGTATATTTAGTCGAAACAGAATGGCTCATTTCACAATAAAGGAGTATATAATTCCATTGCATTAAAAATAGTGATATGTGTGAACTTTGCTTTAATGTTGCAGCTGGTATCTGAAAGTTGGGGCTGGGTAGGTTATAGTAATTTACTACAGTACAACATATTGTATAAATGAATTATATTGTGTATTTATAACCAGAATCTCAAAAGTAAAGGTGACTTAAGTTATCAAATAAATGCAGATGAGAAAAAGTACAGTAGTTGCCACGGACATATAAAAAGTGTAAAAAGTGGAGTAAAAGTCTAAAGTAGCATAAATGAAAGTAAAGTACAAGTACTTCAAAACTGTACTTACAGTACTTGAGAGAATGTCTCACTAAATCGAGTTTGTCAAAGAACATTATATATAGTTCAACCAGTTTATGCATTTTATTCAAAGTAAACCTGCTTTTCATTTTCACAACTTCACACTTAATCACAAAGTTTTGATTAATCAAATTTATTTCGTAATTTAGACCTACAGTCAAATGAGATAACAGATTATTCTAAAGGCAGTCAGATTTCAAGTGAAGTGAAAACAGTTTGAGGTAATGATTTCGGTTCCCCTGTCATTTTCTATTCCTCCAGATCAGTTCTGTTTTGGAAGACCTGAGTTGGCTGATCACATTATCAGTAATCAGGCTGATAGAGTTGGCCGACAGTTGATTGAATCAGTGATAACAGTGTTTCTGTGACTTTTTAAAAAAAATGTTATTCCCAGGTGCATCCAGGGACCAAGGTGGAGGTGATTGACTTGTATGACAACCTGGCCAGTCTGAAGCCGTTGTGGAGGCAGGTCCGAGGCTTCAGGAAAGCCTTTGACTCCATCGCACAAAAAGCTCCCGATGGCGTCCATCTGCTGTGCTTCTCACAAGGTCCTCATTCACGTAGCACTCACACTGTATGCACACACACACACACACACACACACACACACACACACACACACACACACACACACACACACACACACACACACACACACACACACACACACACACCACTGACATTCTTTATGTATCTTTGTGCATTTATCTCAGGCCAATTTGGAATGTCAGAGCAAAGTGAACCTTTGTTCTTACTCAAATGTCCTGCCAGCAAAAGACAGAAGAGCTTGGCAAAGAAATAGGAGTTCATAAGGATCTAAATATAATGATTTTGTGAAGAAAAAAAGTTGTATAAAGTCTTCTGTGGCTCCAAAGGGAGCTTTGCAAAGTCTGATTGTGCTGAAGACTACAAGATTGAAAATGAAAACAAAAAAAATCTGAGAGTGTGGAGTTAGAAAGATGAGACCTTACAGCAGGCTAGAGGCTCACATTGGCTCCTAACAGTACAACACACTTTAATGTCTGGGAATCGCTGATTTAACTATCGGCAGCAAAGTTGCCTTGTGGGTAATGTAGGCATCAGGCTTTGACAAAGAATATGTAGACAATTGAGACAATATCTCTGGTTCTGCTGCATCAATATCAATCCTTTTTTAAAGACTGTCCATCAGGAGTCTGATAATGTAATAGGATTGTAATGGAGTCCTCTTTTGATCTAACTGGAGTCTCTATATTACCAATAGTTGTGAATGGTTGTCAGACTTTGTTCTTTAGGCCAAAATGACACTTTTCAACTGTTTAATCTCTGTAAAAATGGCACATAGTCTTCCCTAAAAAAACAGGAATGTGAGTGTGGACTGCTTTTTTATTACAGCTCAGAGCGTAAAAAGTAAAGTAGTTTAAATAAATGTACAGTTACATTGCATCTGTGGCAATCATGGCAGGGTCATGAGCTCCAGGCTCATGACCCTGAACCTCAATAGCTCTTGATGGTTTACCGTCAAGAGCTGGACAAAGTGGACAAAATGGACAAAATAATAATTAAGTGGACAAAATAATAATTAAAGTGGACAAAATAATAATAAAAAAAAAACTCTGTATAATGCAGTACAGGTCAACAGCATCCCAAACTACATTCTCGAAAGATGACCATAAAGTTAAATCAACACCTCTTTTCAAAACATTTAAAAACAAAAACAGAACATTAAAACCTCCATGAAGGTAGAAGTTATTGCAGGACTGCACTAGTAAGAAAATGGCAACTGAGTGTGTTAGAGAGGCGACAGTCAGTCTGTCAGAGACCAAGATAAATTCTCACTGTGAGATAATGTCGGACGCACTTAGATGATGGACAATCTGTACATGCTAACCGCAAGGACAACAGGAGCGAATGGGGACAGAGTGTCTGTTTCCTGAAGGTCAATTTAACAAAATAAACAGGAAGGAAAAAAAAGGACTACACAGGAAAGGCTGTTGACTGCATGACCTCGATGGTCTTATTTGCCTTTCACTAGGTCTCTCCTGCTCACTACACACACACAGACAAACACACACACACACACACACACACACACACACACACACACACACACACACACACACACACACACACACACACACTTACATATTCATACAGCAGTACAGTACATGGCTAACTGTCATTCACAAAAACTGAACACACACATGTAGCTGTATAATGCAAGAAAAACACTGTCACACACACACACACACACACACACACACACACACACACACACACACACACACACACACACACACACACGTTTAAGTTGGATATACCACAGGCTCTTTATCTTTCACTTCCACATTTCAAGCAGCATGAACTCAAAAGATGCGTACAAGATTTATCTCTACTGAGGGATGACATTATTAAAGAATCACTGCATCGGTTCTGTTTTTGTCAGAACTCTCTTGATGTTGTTGTCTATTTCTTTCTAAGGTGGTCTTATTTGTCGAGCTCTTCTCTACGGGATTCCGCACCACAACGTGCACACCTTCGTCTCGCTGTCATCACCACAGGCCGGGCAGTATGGAGGTCAGGGAGCTTTGTTTTTAACATTTCAAGCATGTCTGTATTGATCGTTATCCTACAGGGAATTGTGACATTTTTGAAGCGTCAATTCTGTCATCAGAACTTCAAAACAGATTTGATTTATAATATGTCCTAACTTTCTAGTTTCTGCCTCTCTCCACAGACACAGACTACCTGAAGTGGGTATTTCCTGACTCCGCCAAGAAGACAGTGTTTCGTATTTGCTACAACAGACTTGGTCAGAAAGTGTCTATCTGCGACTACTGGAACGGTGAGAATGCTGATTTGAAAAAGCAGGAAAAAAATTCACCTTTGACTTCCTGTGGCATTACATTCCCACTCAAATAGATACTAAAACAAATATATATATATATTAACATATTCTCCACAGACCCTCACCATAGGAGCCGCTACCTGAAGAGCAACAACTTCCTGCCGTTGCTTAACGGCGAGATACCTCACAAAGAAATGAAAGGTAGTGGAGGGAATTACCGTCATGGTCGTTGTGTGCAGAATACTTGTGGATGTACAGTAAAAAATGTACAATGTCATGAATTTCTCAATTTTATCTCCTCAGCATGGAGGGAAAACTTCCTCCGCATCAAGAAGCTTGTGCTGATTGGAGGACCAGATGATGGCGTCATCACACCGTGGCAGTCCAGGTTTCATCAACGTTTTTTAATTCATACACACACTGTTGATTCTCTGTCATTTCAAGGTGCCTGTGATACATAGAACTAATTAGTTAGTGGTAGATATGACAGCATTCTAATCAAATGTTCCTTATATTTATATTCTCGTACAATGAATGAATAATATCAGTGTATGTTCTAGAAGAATTTAAAATATTAGCCTCATTCTTCTCTCCTCCCCTTTTTACCCAACTTCTCTCTTGGTTTATTTGTTCTGAATTTACTTACTTAATTACATAAAAGCCAAACAGAAAAACTAAACATTTCTAAATGTATTGTTTATGCATACATGTATGCACATTCATTTTTTAAACTGGAAAAATGTGCATGTGAGGAGGACATGTCCCCATCATCCTCCATAGAAATGACAACCTTGGTTTAGATTAATACCAGACAGTTGGTACAAACAGAGCCTTCAAATAAAATGTGTTCAGTGAACTATTTCTGACCAGAACTGCAGCAGCAGCTTTGAGACCAATTTACCTGAACTGACTGTTTCCTCTTTTCTAAACAGCCGCTTTGGTTCCTATGACAGCAACGAAAAAGGTGTAGAAATGAGGAACCAGGAGGTAAGCTATAAAACTAACTTATGTGTACCATTGTATCACTTCTGTATCGACTGGAAACCCATTTTCATTTTGACTTTAGGTCCTCTGTTGAAGGGCAGACATCTCTCTCTCTCTCTCTCTTTTCATTTTGTAATAACCTCTCCTTCTCTTCTTCTCTCCCTTTGAAAGTTTTACAAGAACGACACGTTTGGGCTGAAGACGCTGGTCGCTCGTGGCGACGTGGAGGAGTGCGTTCACTCCGGAGTGAAGCACGTTCAATGGCACTCGAACTTCACTGTGTTCACAACCTGCATAGAGAAGTGGCTGACATGAAAACAAAGGAGTGTGAGAGATGTTGATGCAAGGTAGCATTCAACTGAAATCAACATATTTAATTTATTTTAATATTATCACATTTCAATAGACAGGAACTATATAAAGCGAAATCCTATCACAAATAGCAACATCTATATATACATTTTTTTAACAAGCTTCTTCCCTTTATGAAGGTGGTGACAGATTTATCAGACAAGATTTCCATATCATAATATTTTAGCTTTCCGTGATAGATTATAATGGATTATTTCCTTTTGAAGCTTTCCAAAGAGTTCAATTAACCAATATATTTCTCTCCATATATGTATTCCTTTCTCCAATAAATATGCCAAATTGTGAAGCCTTTTGCTTGAAAGATTTCTTAAATGTAAAATTCCAAGATACATTTGTCTAATGAGAATTTATTTGGTTTTTCAAATGAAACTAAAAAAAAGTAAGCTAAGGATCAGTTTGCCTGAATTATCCATTTTAGTGTCCAGAGTTTATTTTTGAAACTGCTTTTATTCTTTGTAAATATCTCTTTGTTTTTTCTTTCTTCTGAACAAAAAAGAAAAAGCTTCCATATACAACCAGAACTCTTTGGCTTTGCATTTTCAGTCCTTTCCCATCGTCTTCAGATGATCCCTAATATTGCAAGTGACAGTCTGAAGTGACCAAATGAGCCAGGCACTGTGGAAACACATGAGCATGGACTGATCACTCGCTGCCCTCTGGTGGAAGTTTATTCTACTCTGGAGTTATCTGTCCTCCGGTCATTAGGGTGAAACTTTTTGCCATGATGGAGAGTTTCAACCGGCATGTTTCTGCCTAATGTAACTTGGTATCAATCTAATTTATATCTGTATTAAAATCTTTAGTATATTATTGGTATGTGTGTCTATTTTCTATCTTTTTCTAAATTAAACTTTTGCCCACACGATACAACTTATTGTCTTAAATTCACCTTTTCCTTTCAGAAAAGTATTTCCCAAAGGCATTGTTAGAAATTTGTGATTTGCTTTTTGTGGCTCTCACATCTGAGATATGATATTAACTACAGTACTGTGAAATGTGCTGTTGTAACAATCACTTTGATAACAAAAAGAAATCCACACCCGCATGTTGACCCTGGATTATTAACGCTGACTGCCCGCAGGAATAAAAAAACAAAACACTGTCATTGTGATGCATAACACATAATGCACCACAATGACAGATACTTCATAATTATCAAACTTTACATTTTTAATTGAGGATGACGTTGTCAGTGGTTCTGCTTCAACTTTTTTTGACCCTTTATTTTTGCATTATTGTTGTATTGGACTGCAGTCTACTGTAAAGATGCTGCACCTCCATTTAAGTACAATAACACAAATTAGAAGCACATTTAAATATAAATACTACAACCATTAAGTGCAGCCTCAAAACTGACCACAGGATGGAGTTAAAACATAAACAATTAAAGAAGTAGTCTCAATAGAAACTGAACATTTAAAATGATATGAAGTTTTTGTGATTGTCTGTCCCTGTTTTCAGATTGATCTATATTTGATCCTGTTTCATTGTTGAAAGTTAAAATGTGTATGCATCACTTTAGACTACGCTCACTTTGCTCCGACTGTAGAGTGCACATTCTGACTCTTATGCCCTTCACACATGAATAGATAAAAGCAGCACATAGGGGGTGTGATCAATCCATTAAATACATTGATTGTCCTACATGAACATGAGGTTATAGAACAAAAGGACTTTATCTAATCATACATTCCATTTTAATAATATGTACCTATTTTATAGTTATCCATTTGTACCTCAGATTCTTGGTATAATATTTGTTTAAGGAAATATATAAATTGCAAAAAAAATGCAAAAAATCTTTGTTTTCAGCAGATTTTGTCTTCCACTGTGTTAATGAACTTTACTTTTTTAAATAAATATGAGATAACAAATCACTTCAAAAATAATTATTTAAAACAAAGTCAGAATTATTGTTATCTCAAACCATCTAAAAATGACCTTGTTCCTCATATTTATGAATACATCATAATAATGAGATACTAAGTCACAGTTCTGAGATACTTTTTAAGGCCTATGATATTAATGTATACAGTCAGAGATAGAAATACCTGAAAGGATTTCAGTTTTTTACTCCAATTCCCCTTTTCCCAACCTTTTGAAATGAAAGGAAACTTTTGGTTTAAACCCTGATTGACTTGTTTAAGTCCTTATTCTCCTCGCTATGTCAAGCCTCCCGGTAGCAGAATGCTACAACTAATATACTATATATATAGCCTACCATACACAATTTACTAATAGTTATTATGGCAAAATTTAAACAAAGGTCTACTGTATATAATATAGGAATATTTTACTGTGAGCAAGTCAATTTCACAAAAGTATGAGTCCGAGTACAGTGAATAGTGGTATTTATTCATATATATTTTTTAATTAAATCCATTTAAGCATTAAAAATGTCACAAATTTCATGTTGTGTCACTCAAATGTGTCCATTTGGCTGTTTTGGCATCTATTAATTGTAATTAATGTAATGGTATACACAGATCTATTGTGCTCTAGATGAAGCAGAGCTTTTATAAATCTATTTATTTACATCAGCTGTCCTTCCTGCATTTGGCAAATACAACAGTCTTACTTCTTATGTGTTTGTCTAGTATTTATAGTCTGCTCTTTGTGTTTAAGCTGTGCCTCTCTGCTGCCAGCTGACTTGTCCATGCTTGTGATTGGTCCAATGCTCCAAACCCAGCCTCCCTTTCACGTGAACGCGCTCCCAGCAGAAACCATTGGTGTTATTTACAGAGTTGGTATCACGAGCGCTCTAAACAGGTATGAGCCATGACGCGAGCAAGGTGACACCCCTCCACTCTCCACTCCTCCACCTCTCCACTCCTCCACCTCTCCACTCTTCCGGTGCTCCTCCGGTGTGGTGCAACGCGTCTCCAGCTCAGCTCCCGGTGCAGATTTTACATGTAAGAAACTTTTTTTTCCTCTCTCAGCTTAAACTTTTAAAACATTTTTTAATGTGTGACTTTATAGGTTTTGCTTATTATGAGACAAGAATGACGGATTCTTCCTTTAAACTTTTGTCAGTGCGTAAAGCCCGGAGGACTCGAACATGAGACTTAAAAAAACAACCCCAATGTGTGAATCCTAAGTGTGTGTTAGTGAAGAGAGGACTAATCTAAAACTCACAGTTATATTTATGCTGCTCCACTTTCTCACACTGCGCTTCAGTGTCTTAAAATAGCAGCAGATGTATTATAGTGCATAAAGTTTTCCACTGCATGATGAAAGTTTTCTTTTTTTTTTCCTTTTTGGAAACATGTGGCATGCTTTATGGGAATAGAGAAACAAGTTTTCATTGTTGTATTCAAGCAGGCAAAAGGTCGTGGAAACATGCAATGTGTCACGTGTATGGATTTAATTTCCGTATGCAAAAAAAAAAAACCCCCAAAAAACATTTTCTTATTATTTTGCCTTCAATGGGTTAAAGGGCTGAAGGATTGTCTCATGAATGCGTCATGGGTGGGGAAAGGCTCGGGGAGAGACTGGATGTTAAAGAGAAAGTTTCATTCATCGACAGTCTGACTGAGATCACTGTCAGCGTGGGCCAAGGTCGACGTGTCCCGCCCTGTGGGGAGCTCCTGTAAACACCCAGCAGCTGTGAGCCGCAATAACCCGGCTAAAACATCCATGCAGGGGAAGAGAGGGAACAAAGTCATGACTCAAAAGCGAGATTTTTAGATTAGATCGTTCAATTAAACTTTATCTGACCTGTTTTTTTTTACTTAAATGTGAAAAATATACAAAAGTGACTGCCAGCTGTTAATCTACAAACCATCCTGA
Source organism: Anoplopoma fimbria (assembly GCF_027596085.1). Taxonomy (NCBI): domain Eukaryota; kingdom Metazoa; phylum Chordata; class Actinopteri; order Perciformes; family Anoplopomatidae; genus Anoplopoma; species Anoplopoma fimbria. The sequence goes on along the minus strand of NC_072468.1, from coordinate 22,144,488 downwards.
TTTAAATGAGGAGACTACTTCCTCTAACTCCTCTGCTATAATGAATAATCTGCTGGCTCACTTTTTTCTTTCCTTTTATTGCTTGTGAACTACTGACTGTATTTAAAAGGGTATATACACATATACAGACATAACTGATCTCCAATGAGGAGGGCCCTCTGAGAAGTTGCTTTGTTTTATGGCTGCAACTAACGGCTGTTTTTATTATCAATCGATAAATCTACCAGTTTATTTCTGGATGAGTCGCTCGGTGCATAGAATGAGGAAATTGGGGGTGAAAAAATGTCCAAATAATAACTTGTTCCAATGCAAAACAAAATGTGACATCTTATGATATTGCACCGTTTCTTATAGATTAATTGTTAAAATAGTTTCTTAACCGATAATGTCAAAAAATCCTGACTTCCAGTATGTCAAAGGTGATTAATGGCATTGAAAATGTACATTTCTGGACTCTCGGTCTAAGAAAACATGCTTTTTCAGACCCTTACCTGGTTAAATAGTCTGGTTTAAAGGTATTGAGCTTTGATCGGTGGGTGATGGAAGAACTAAAGCTTCTATTCGGGTCCTTAAAACCCCTGAATTCCCCAAAACAGTACAGCTTACATGACAATTGCAGATACAACTCTGCAACTTCTTATAATAAGTTGTATGTCTTAGAGTGGTGATTAGTCTGATTTAAGAGGGATTTTCCTCAGTTTAATTTGAATACTTTTAGAGGCAACTATACAGTATTTAACAAAACAATCTTATGTGAAATACTGTTTAGTTTACAGCCAAGTTAACGCTCTTTTAGGTGCTCACGTCATCTCTTGACCCCATGTGAGTCCCTGACCTGTCTGTTAACGCATCCCCTGTTTTTATTCTGCTTTTAATTCGCAGATTGTTTTAAATTATCGGACAACAAGGGGGAGAGAAGTCTCAGCCCTCTGTCCACGATGTCCTCCAGAGGTAAACCGGACTTGTGCCGAATGTGCGGCGGAGCTCTGCATGGAAACCAAAGGCGGTGGCTGTTCGGGGGCCAGAATAATAAGACTGATCAGGCTCAGACCCCGACCGGGTCCGTGAGAGGAGGAAGCCTGTCCCAGTCCTCACAGAGCAGCCCCTGGGGTGAGTCTGGAGCGAGTAGAGAGGAAGTAAAGAAAAGTCTTCTAGTCGCAGAGTCTGAGCTTTCTTTTCCTCTTCACAGGCAGCACCTTCTCTCTGGGTTCCTCGGTGTCTCTCTCCCAGTTATCCCTGAACTCCCAGTCCAAAGCGATGGACCTGCTCTCCGTCTTGACTCACATACTGGGGCAGTCCGTACCGAGAGGCAGCGGCCGGGGGGAGTTTGTGTGCGGCAAATGCGTGTGCGTCCTCGAGCGGGTGTTCAAGTTCGACTCGGTGATAGCCAGGGTGAGGGTGCTCTCCTCCGAGAGGCTGCAGAAGCTGATGCAGGAGAGGGACAAGATCAGACAGTGGGTGCGCCAAAGCTACTTCCAGAGGCACCCAAGGGACCTCCAGAGCACGGGCAGCACCAGCGAGGGGGACGGGGAGGCGGAGAAGGAGGGCTACAGGGAGATGCTCAAAGAGAATATGGCGCTCTCAGAGTACGAGTGCTGGTCCGAGAAGTGGGACACGTGCCCGTATTTTATAAGAACGGGAAAAAGATGCAGAAAGGGCAAAGGATGTGAGGGCTGCGATGCTCTGCGGGTGTCCGACTCCGATTACGAGTCCGTTTGTGGGGTTCCTCGCCATTTGCCCCTGCAGCCCTTCTCCCCGTTGGCGTTGTCCCGGGACAAATCCCAGAGCATGCCCCTCCACTGGCAGAGGGTGACGTCCTTCAGCTCCAGCGCTTCCTCTCTGGCGGGGTCCACTCTGTCCCTGCAGGAGTCCTCCCGCACGGAGTCCATCCATTCTCTGGACTCTCTGGACGGCAACGACCCGTTTGACTCGCCGAGTGTGCGGACGACCAACCTACTGCTGATGGAGCTGAGAGGCATCGAAGGAAAGCCGGTCAGTTCGCCAGCGGGGAGTAGGATCCCTGTTCTGGACAGGAAGTACTCGGGGACACCCGGAGGGACGGCGTCGCCCTCGGTGAACAGGGCGCTGCGCTTTGGGAGTGTGGAGAACGGAGGGGAGGACGTGGATGAGGAGGACGGGGATGTACTCTCAGAGCTGAGGGATGAGTTCATGCCTCTTCATCGAAAGGTGAGTGTTTTCATTCCTGTCAGAGCATGCTCTAACCCAGTGGTTCTCAACCTTTTTTCAGTGATGTACCCCCTGTACCTGAATACTGATGGAATTGTTCTGGTTTCGCCTTCTTTGGCTCTTGTCCCTCCGTGTTTTTCAGCAGCATTGCTGCTACGCTTCAACAACGACTCCATTGTTTGAGTTTTTTAGGATAATGAAATTGAATAGCCTACTGAATATTCAATTCAGTTTATGAACTTACACTTATAGTACCAGTCAAAAGTTTGGACACACCTTCTCATTCAATGGTTTTTCTTTATTTTTATTTTTTTTCTACATTGTAGATTAATATTGAAGACATCCAAACTATGAAGGAACACATATGGAATTATGTGGTAAACAAACAAATGCTCAACAAACCAGAATATGTTTTATATTTTAGATTCTTCAAAGTAGTTGAATGAGAAGGTGTGTCCAAACTTTTGACTGGTACTGTATAGTTTATTGAATATTTATTAAATAACTATTTTTAAAGGATTTTTGAATGGATGCTAATTTTAAATATATTTAAAAAAAAAATCTCACGTACCCCCTGGAGTGACTTCACATACCCCCATTTGAGAACCACTGCTCTAAACTATTTAAATAAACTATATATATATATATATATATATACACACACACACACACACACACACACACACACACACACACACACACACACAAATGGAAGGACTCTGACCTGATGCTGTGTGTGCACGCTGTAAATATTGACACAGTGTGCTGCAACAGGTAATCCGGGAGCAACGGAAGTCAAGAGCTACACATTTCACCCTGTGTTTTTTTGACTAAATAATACCAAAACCAAATCATCTGTTATTTCAGAGTGCTTCTGGCAGGGTTCACCACGCTGTTAAGCACCTGCGGGGCCAGCTGGACCAAGCTGTGGCCCACATCAGGACCCTGGAGGCGGAGGTGAAACATGGGAGGGGCCAACAAACCCAAACCGATGGATCAGACGACTGGGTCCCTGTAAGTATTCGGTTTGTCCTCTCACACATTCCTTTTACAGGCAATTATATAACGAAAGAGTCGTTTGACATTTTGAGAAGTGTGTTTATTCACTTTCTTGTTAGCTTAGCTTAGCATAAAAACTGTAAACAGGGGAAAACAGCTAGCCTCGCTCTGTCCAAAGGTGACAAATCTGCCTGCCAACACCTCTGAAGCTCAGAAAAAACCCAAAACCAAAACTCTTTAAACATTAGTCAGGTGCCCAAATGTGCATTTAAACATGGCTTGATCATTTCCTCCTGGCCATAGTGGCTACCAGCCACAAATTTCCATATTTACACTTAAAGAAACTACATATAACATGTTGAAAAGTGAGATTTAGAGGCGCTGGTAGGCCTAATCATATTTTTTTAACTTTGTAAGCTATGCAAGTGGTATCAATGCTCATCTAATTTGGCAAGATAGCTAAATCCACTTCCTAAAATGTTGAATTGCTCCTCATAATAATAATAATTATTAATAATAATCTAAACATTAATAGCTTCTAAATAGATGTAATAGGGTAGGAAGGACAAATGAATAAACTCAATGTTAATCTAAAAATAAAATGGATATAAGTGGAGATGTCCCTTTACGTGAATGCGCTCACAGCCAGATTGAGAAACCCTTGGTTTATTTACAGAGATTGTCAGTTGTGACGTAACACACACACACACACACACACACACACACACACACACACACACACACACACACACACACACACACACACACACACACACACACACACACACTGTTATTTTTAACCAGCTGTCATGAGAGATAATTGCCTCCCAACCTTTATTTTTTCTCTCACACAAGAAAAACAGGTTTTAGTTTTTTTGACACAGTGCAGCATCACACAGTCACATGTCCAAACAGCTCCACAAACCACACTGGGAATGTTGACATAGCAAAAACTACATTGTTATAAAAGGAATGGAGCCGTTGGTGCACTTTGCTTTGTGTCCATTGAAGGGTGTGTCCGCATTTCCTCATGTACAGGTGCAGATAAAGACACACATACGCACACACACACACACACACACACACACACACACACACACACCGCCTCTCTCTGGAATCCTCTCTGACCGGTGCGGTTTGCCCCGGGGTCAGTAGTCTTATGATGGAGGATATCATTAAAAAGAGCTTCTGTTGCTTTGAAGAGTCCACATCACCTGATCTCTGCTCCTCATGTTGGCACAAAGCCACAATAATTAAAGTGAAATATTTGGGATTAGCTGCAGGTTTAAACATTAAAACGCCAGAAATCCAGAAGTGTCAAATAGAAACCTTGTTTGGGACTTAAAGGACCAATGTGTAGGATTGTGTGGCATCTAGTGGTGAGCCTTCATATTGCATCCACCCCTTCAGTTCCAAAGCGTGTCGGAGAACTACGGTGGCCTTGAAGTAACAAAAAAAACGCGAAAGAATCTTTGTAGAGCCAGAGTTTGGTTTGTCCGTTCTGGGCTACTGTAGAAACATGGCAGTGCAACATTGCTGACTCTTATTAGAGGACCCGCACCCGATTTAGATACAGACGCCTCAGTCTAAGGTAACGAAAACACGATTCCAAGTTTCAGGTTATTATACACTTATGAAAACATAGCTATGAATATTTTATAGAATTTTTGCCAATAAAACTCCTAAATCCTACTGTTCCTTTAATATTTCATTATCATTTGAAAGTCTAGGTGTGACACCCATTATAATTGCACTTAATTTACCACCAGCTCTGTGAAGATGCTAAAAATGTCACTGTAACTACATGTGGCTAGAACCTATGAGGTTCATTTGCATAGAAAATATCAATTTTGTAACAAATATAGCTACGTATATTAGGCTATGTTATTCACATTTATGCAAATGGCACAGGAGCCTCTTTTTCTCTTTTTATGTACAGGGTTAGCGTTCGCAAAAGCTGCACAGAGCTTTATTTACTTTGCCCCTGAATGAACTGCTGAACTGGAGTCCGTTTGAGTCAGCGCTGCTCGTTACGCCGTATGAATGGTGCTGCATTTACTCACTGTTTTACGTACTAAAGTGCCTTTGATCTGTGATGCAACAACTTGGCTTAGGAAAAAAACTAGAACAAAATACACTGTCGATCTGAAGCATGCATTTCAAATTGGCAAAGCAATTTCCTGATTACCACCGATAGAATTTTTTAGTATTTATAGGAAAATATTAGGAGAATAGTAGTGATCCATATTTTCATTATCCATTCATCTTTGGATATGTTTTTGGGGAATGAATCTTTAAAATGTAACATATTGAAAAATATCATCACATATCTGAAGATACATCTTCAAATTGCTTGTTTTTATTTTAAATTGAATCAATTCATAATATCAGTGGAGCTGCAGATGTTAAATTAATATACCGGCCCAAAGGAAATTAATTCTTTAAAGTTTTTTATAATTAATTCTTGGTGTAAGTAGTTTCATTTGAAGCAAAAATCCCAAACATCTGATGGTTTCTTAAATGCGAGAATTATATATTTTTTTATCTTACTTTATAGTAATTATATATTTGATTTTGGGCTGACATACAAAGATTTTTTACTGCTTTCTGGTGTTAAAATAATCCATAGTTGCAGCTCCTAAAACCAGGCCTTAGATTCTGGAGTATAATTTACTCAGCTCTACTCCAGAATTGTTTTCAGTAACACAGTTTGACATTTTAAAAGAAACCATCATCATCTGTTTTCCTCTTCCCTCCAGTTGCTCCAGGAGGAGGGTGGCAGCTCCCTGCTGCAGAGCCTCGGTCACTCCCTGCACAGCCGGGAGCGCGTTATCCAGGTGGGTGAGGTGATGGGGGGAGACAGGACTCGGTCATGCACACAGCAGCGGGATCGTCTGCTGGAGCTCGAGCTCCGGCTCAAAGCTCACAGGAATGTTGTTTGTCTGTGAAGTCGCTGTACGCCCTTAAAGTGGCAGTGTCAGAGCTGCTCTGTTTGTTCACTACATTGTACCTCTGACGCTGAAATATGTTTTCTTAAGCTTTAAACATGACTGCTTTTATTTTTGTCCACTTGTTAGATTGATGATTTACAGCAGGGACCTCATTGGAATGTTGCACTCATTGTAAATCACTCTGGATGATCGTGATAGTTAAGTGGCTAAAGAAAACAAGACTGTCAACAGTGCTTGAATGGATTACAGATTATTAAAGATTATAAATAAGTGACTGTAGAACAGAGTCACTGTTTCACTTTTACCTGTGGTTTTATGTTATCTCACACTAAAAGCTTTTATTTTTGAATATGCAAATAAGAGCGAGTATCTGTTTTCATGACGAGCCTTAGAAGAGAAGATCAATACCACACCCATGTTCGTGTGTTTTGATCCGAAGCCACAGCCAGTAGCTTGTTAGCTTAGCTTAGCATAAAGACAGGAAACGAGGGGGAAACGGCTAGCCTGGCTCTGTTCAAACGTAACTAAAACACAGAATGACGTGTCCGTTAGTGAGCTGGTAGACAGATTTTGTTAGCTTTGCACAGAGCCAGCTGTTTCCCCCAGCCTTTGTGTTAAAATAAACTAAGGCTGTAGCTTCATATCTACTGTTCCGATATGAGATAGGCATCTATATTTTTCTTCTAACTTTTGCAGAGAAAGCAAATCAGTGTATTACCTTAAATGTAAAACTATAAAACACAATTTTGTTTTTTTAAACCATGCACCCATCTGGCTTATACAAGTACAGTGTGCTTACATCAAATATAAGCTGTTCATATGCAGTGAACGTTGACTTAGATAGCACACATATGCAACACAAAAGAAAACCACATCCCTAAAATTTTCATAATGTCGGAACAAATGTGTCACCAACATTCAGTTTTCAGAGACGAGTTGTTTTTTTTACTCTGACTCTTGTGGTTTTGAACAGCTTTGAGTTTCAGTTTGAGTAGACGAGAGATGAATGAGGCTGTCTGTTTGATGGAGCTGTAGATTTATGATGTTTGCAGTGGTTCTCATTTGCACACGTATCAGCTCGGCTCTGGCCTCTAACAGTGCGTGAATACTTTTCCCCGGGGTTTATTATGGCCCTGTGTATTGATTTATGCTTGAATCTTACTAAAATATGCACTAAGATAAGCCTTAAATCTGTCAACCCAAGTAAAGTAAAGTTTTTCCTCCAACTACAATGCAGTTAGATGAGTGTTTTTGCCATTTTGCATTAAGCATTCAAATGATTCCTCTCTTCCAGGAGTGCATGGGTCTGATCAGAAGACTGTGTGTGGAGGAGGGAGTCGGGACAGAGTTGACCAACAAGCTGACTGAGAGTCTGAAGGAAACTCAATCTGACAACAAGGTTAGAGTTGACCTTTTTTTCCATCCTGGTTATTGACATGCCTATGGTTGGGTCTGCTTATGGTGACTCATATTAACCTCTCACTGAAGCAAAGCAAGGATTCGGCATGAGCAGACAGACTTTTGCTGATAGTCATCAGACTCTTTGCTGCTGTCCCTGAAGGTTTTTGTATTGGCAGAGCAGGTCTTGTGATTGGTATTTGTTTTTTTAACCTCAGGCCTGTAGGAAGTTTTACCAGTCTAGCAGTAGCATTTCAGAAATGTTCCTCCAGTACTGGGTAAAGATTATGGCTGACATTAAACACTGTGTTTTGAGGTAACTCCATTGCTTCTATCATTAAATCACACAAAGATCAACATCTTGTGTTTTAATGCAGATTATGACTTTGAATTGTTTACAGCAAGAAAAACCTGTTTCATTCTTCACACAGGTGCCTGACTATTGTTTAAGACGGATTTAAAATCAGAATCAAATAATCACTTTGAATCCATCCATTCTTTTTACTCTGCTTATTCGGAGTTTGCGTTTTATTCATTTAATTATTTATATAATTAGAAATGATTGTTATATACTTCTGAGAGATACTGAGGGTTTCCCATTATACTTTCATATTTTGGCCCTTTATGATCTTGGATTTTTTTAATAAATTAACATTCTGTTTGGTATTAAAAAGTCTTAAATTTAACTGAATGGACCCTGCAGAAACCCTGGTCTGATAAGCATTGAACAGTAAATGTGCAGGCAGCATAAGTAAGTTTGTCACAGGATAAATGCTACACCTCCTTTATAACCAAGCGGTATTGCTGACTTTGCTTTACCAGCAATCATAGTGGACATAGTGAGGTGGTTAAACCAGAAGTTTGCTCAGACTTGCCCCAAGCAGCAGTAAATAATGAGGGTGACCAGGGTGACCACTGCCAATTTTATTATTATTTTCAGTTTTATTTTTATTAATGAATTTATCGTTTGGTCTATGAAATGTCAGAAAATAGGAAAAAATGCATGTTACAACTTCCAAAAGTCAAAATCTACGTCTTTAATGTTTTTTTTGCTTGAAAATTTACCTAATTGATTATTTTGAATATAGAAATACTTGGCAAAACATCTTCTGTCTATCAGTTAAATCTACTAATTGTTTCAGCTGAACAGATGTTGTATCTTAATCTAAATTAGACGTCTCACGTGACAACGTTTTGTGATCTGTAGACGGCCCTGCAGACTATGAGGTCCGAGATGACTGAGAAGGAGAAGAGCATGGAGAAAGAGATCGAGGCTCTGAGGAAGGCTGGAAGAGACAGAGAGCGAGACCTCGACACACTCAACACCGTGCTGCAGTGCAACCAGGATATTCTCAACGTACGAACACAAACACACTAGAAACCGGAGTGGAAATCCATACATTGCAGTTAAAAACACATTCAGACACAGTGTACATTTGTACTTTCTCCCCATGCATAGTTCCATCTACATGCACTCAGAAGTTTTCTTTAGATAGAACTGTGTTTTTGTCTTTGCTGCAGGAACTGCGAGTGGCTCTGGGGGAGAAGGAGCGACTGCTGAAGGAGGTGGAGAAAGAGAGGGAGGTGTGGAGGCAGAGGGACTGCGCCCTCACAACTGTCCTGCAGGAGAAGGAGGTTCTGATCCAGGAGCTGGCGAGCTGTCAGGAAGATGTCAAGGTAATATATAAGAGTGTAATTTCTGGCTAGAATGGGAGGAGAGGCCTGTTTCCTGGATATAAAGTGATACAAATGTTCATTTTAATGTCTTCCACCTTTTTAGAATAAAGCTTTCATTCTCTCCGTATTATTAAACTGTAACTCACTACATGTTATTTTTCCTCCATGCTCTTTCTGACTCTGTGATTGGTCAGGGGTTTGCAGCAGACACGGAGGGAAATGGCGCCACCTTGTGCAGGGAGGTCACCAAACTCACCAGAGCCCTGCAGGAGTACCAGGACATGGTGCAGGTGAGGTGTTGGCATGAGGAGGGGATTTGGAAGTTGTTTTACAATAAAGAGAAAACTATAAAAACAAAAGGCTGCCTACACATTCTGAATTCAGAGTTTTTTTTTGTTTTGTTTTCACCTGCAACTTCTTGATAAACAGAAGATTTTTATAAATGATTTACACTTGGATATTCCAGAACTTTACATGTGATGCAAAACAATATTTATTTATTTTTCATCTTTACTAAAGACTCTGATTGTACGGTGTGGAGTACAGCTGAAACGATTAGTTGGTAATCGATCGACAGAATAAAAAAAAAAATCAACTAAGTACTACCTATAAGCAACTATTTTTATAATTGATTAATTGTTTCAGTCATTTTGTTAAAAAGAAAATTAATTTAATTTAAAGTCAATTTAAATGGAATATTTTTGGGGCCAAACAAGACCTGTGTGGATCAGAATTCATGCTGGAATATTTCTAAATATATAAATTTTTTTAGATTTCATAGATTAAACAATTAATCAAAAAACAACGTTAAGACCAATAACTAATTAGAATAATTGGTAGTTGCTGCCCTAGTGTGGTGTAACAAACAAAATATACAATACATTAATAATGAAACAATGGGACCCTGCTGGAATGGAACAGAATATACTTACATACAAAGGTAGAACAAATGTCAGCACAACACAGCATCTCAGCCCTTCTAACTGTTTCCTCTTTCACCAGATTCAGCAGGAGAGTCACGGTCAGACGGTGTCCTCTCTGACGGATCAACTCAGGGACACTCGGCGGGAGCTGAGGGCGAAGGAGAAGGAGAGGAAGGAGGCCGATAGAGCCCGACAGAACAACAGAGAGGACGGAGAGAGAGAGGAGAGGAAGCTGAGGGACAGCCTGGAGAAAAGGGACAAACTCATAGAGGTAAAGTGCAGGAATCTGCTGCTTGTTGTCTCAATATTCAGTGCGAGGAACACATCGTCCATGTTAGTTTAACACCAGTGTTTTCTATACTGTAGAGTAGACCACAGAGCCATGTCAACTCTGAGTGTAAACGCGTTTTGTTTATTTAAAATACCAAATATTAGTATTGTGACACTGAAATATTCAGAGATGTACATATATATATTTGCCCCAAAAAAGAAAGAATAAATAAATAAATACATACAATTGAATAAGTAGCTTTAAATGTTTTTCCATGCAAACAAAATACCTTTAAATACAACATACATATAGTAAAAGTAATTATATCCAATATCTTAAGAGCTGCATCTAGTATAAAATTAACTATATTGATAGTCTATTGTTTCACTTACTTTTAAGCAAGAAATGCTAAATAATCTCAAATTGGGAGGATTGTCTCTGTCTTTGGGTTTTGGACTGTTGGTTGAACAAAACAAGATGTTTGAAGACGTCAACTTGACTTGGAAAATTGAAATTGCGAGGAGTAATTAGTTTTCCCCCACAAAAAATGGAAGATTATTCAATTATGAAATCAGTTGTAGCCCTGATATTCTTCTCTCTATATTTCTCTCTCCCCACAGAAATATTTCATTTTAAGTTCATACATGACAGCATGCTACAAAATATGAATTTTTTGGCAAAAGCACAGGACTTTTAGAGTTTTGTTTGTTTTTGGAGGGGTAGTTTCTATCTTGTTTTCTACAATGAAAACCTTAAACAATTCAAAACATCAGTGCCAGGTTTTTATGTCAGATCCTCCATCTTTTAATAGACTCGCAGTCATATCAATAAAAATTGTGAAAACACAGATTTTAAATTCTCACTAATTATAGAAAGTGAGAAGGTAATTTAAAAATCTCATCTACTTCTACATGAAAAATAACTAATTGAAAGTGGGTCAACAAAAGCGTTAAGTACAACACATGCAGTAAAAGATAAATTGGAAAAACTGCATATTTTTACCTTGAAAAGCTAAAATAAATGTTTATAAATCCTGCTAGAAAAGTATGTCATGTATATGAAAAATTCATCATGAATACTTGTGATGCTGACTGAGATCTTTATTTTTCTTCCACGTAGCAAATCCTGTTGGATGCTGAGGAGCGGGACAATCTGTTCCTGGAGCTGCAGCAGAACCTGCAGAACAAACGAGAACCTCTGACCGGCATCAAACACACACTGTGATAGACGACGACTACTGTACTGACGAGATGCAAACCAACTGCACGGAGAAGGAAGATTACTTTTGCACTTTCTGTAGCACCTTTTTGCCTCTCCAGCATATTTATCGTGGTGTACATTGAGTCTATTTATATGTATCTCTCTACATTTTTGAGGTATGCATTTGCATACTTGTTTTGCATGTTTCCACAATTGCTTGTTGATTCTCTGGAGTGAATCAGTAATTTCAGACTTAAGAGAGTCAAGACAACCTTTTTGTTTTCAGTTTGGAGAGATGTCAAGTCCTGCTTCTTATGACTGGATGTTTAATACTTTATTTAAAAATCACAAGATTACTGTTAAGTTATTTTCTGAATGTAATGGGTCTAATGATCAGGTAGTGATTGGATTCCATTAATGTAGTGGGATTGCTGGTACAACATTTTGTGAATGGTATGATTTTTATTAGTGGATCCTGAGTAAGATTTATGATGTCCTTTTAGGACAGGCACGGGAATGAAATTGTTTTAAATCTAAATTTAACTTATTTGCAGTTTCATTATTGTGTTTGTCTTTTCACTTTCTCGGTACAGAACTGTGATTTTTGTTTTGTTTACAGTGCTATCATAGCACTCCTGGAGGGAAATATTTGGGACCAAAACAATATTTTTAACCCCTTTCCTTTTCTGCTTTTAGCTCTATTATCTTCCATATGTTTATGTTTTGTAATGTTAGTGTGGGACTTCATTTTTGGAGACATTTTCTTTTTTTAGCTCAAGAGAATTAAACACTCTGATCCAAAGTATTTATGTCTATAGACGCTGTTATTTCGCAAACCATCATGCATGCTTGGAGACTGGCTGGTTCCAGAAGGGTTTTTATCTCTTTTATCAATTAATCAATTGTTTTTGTCACATGTAATCATATAAGGTATAAACCCAGTGATTTTTATAGGGTGAAATAAATATAAAAACATAATGTAAGGATCATATATGTGTAACGACCACCACTTCTACCTATTTTAACTTAGAAGGTCAAAATAGACTACACTACCCATGAGCCTCTACCGCCGTTGCTATGGAAAAGCAACAGAGTATCCTAGAAGTTAATCAAAATGGTTGTTCTTTAAATATAATGAACCAAACAGGACGATAACGTTCCTAAATTTATTTAAAAATAAAACAAATAAAAGTAAAATTAATACACTTATTTTTTTTTTAACTGCCGTTAGCTTGTAGACCCGTGGTGGTTAGAACATAATTCTAAGCGCTGTGATTGGATGATTCTTGCCGAAATGCACCCTGGGAGTCGTAGTAAAAAGAGTGTTTGAATTCACAGGCTTTTAACTTTGCCTTTTCATCAAAGAACCAGCTATTTTCTGGTTTTTAATTGCTTCTGCTGATGATTAAACCTGGAGAGTTTATATACAAACAACCTGTCTATCACGTAACATTGTCTAAGGGGGAAATAAATGGGGATTTAACTGTGAAAACCGGTGTTGAATGACAGCATCCCCTGCCTTCTCCCCTATATCCAATCACCTAATGGCTCTGAGTTTCTAGTTACTTCAGGAACTGTTGCTATGGAGCTCATATCTCAACAACTTTTCATTCTGCATGCTCCACAGTGGATGCATACTAATGCATAATAGTTATTTATCATATCCAAAGGGGCAGTAGTTGATTTTAAACATTAATCTTGCAGGAAAGTGCATGCATGTGAAGGAATGCAGCAGCTCCAGTCGGTGCAGCTCGGCTCCGTCACCATCGGACCGGAGTCCTGGCGCGATGGCACGGTCCGTTCCATCCGGCGGGCGGAGCGCCTGGTGCGGCAGACCCGAGCCGGTCGGTCCGGGGCTGGCAGCCGGCCCCGGAGCTCAGATGACGTCACAGCGGAGGAATGCGGTGAGAGTCGTGACTGCGTCTGCAGAAATAAGATGCAAAGACCCAAAACCACTGGAGCAATGGTGAGAAAACACAGGCGTGCAGACAGATAGGATCCAATAGTTATTTTCTTTTAGTTTAGTTTATTTGCACAATTGAACTTTGATTTAAAGGTATATATATATATATATATATATATATATATACAGTACCAGTCAAAAGTTTGGACACACCTTCTCATTCAACTACTTTGAAGAATCTAAAATATAAAACATATTCTGGTTTGTTGAGCATTTGTTTGTTTATATATATTTGTTTATATATATATATATATATATATATATATATATATATATATATATATATATACATATATATATATACATATATATATACATATATATATATATATACATATATATATATATATATATATATATATATATATATATACATATATATATATATATATATATATATATATATATATATACACAGTACCAGTCAAAAGCTTGGACACACACCTTCTCATTCAACTACTTTGAAGAATCTAAAATATAAAACATATTCTGGTTTGTTGAGCATTTGTTTGTTTACCACATAATTCCATATGTGTTCCTTCATAGTTTGGATGTCTTCAATATTAATCTACAATGTAGAAAAAAATAAAAATAAAGAAAAACCATTGATTTGACTGATTTGGGATGAGGTAATAGGTTTTTAAATGGAGAAGTAGACCTATATACAGTACCAGTCAAAAGTTTGGACTCACCTTCTCATTCAATGGTTTTTCTTTTATTTTTATTTTTATTTTTTCAAAGTATCCAAATTGAAGGAGATGGAATTATGTGTAAAAAACAAATCCAAACAGAATATGTTTTATATTTTAGATTCTTCAAAGTAGTTGAATATGTCCAAACTTTTGACTTGTACTATATATATATAAACAAACAAACAAATATATATAAACAAACAAATGCTCAACAAACCAGAATATGTTTTATATTTTAGATTCTTCAAAGTAGTTGAATGAGAAGGTGTGTCCAAACTTTTGACTGGTACTGTATATACCTTTAAATAAAAGTATCTATACCACAATACAAATGTACTCACCACAAGTAGCCTAAAAGCCCTGCATTAAAAAGTACAGAAGAAGCCTATTATCAGCTAAATAAAGGAAGTAGGCTATAAAAAGTAAAAAGTAGGCCCATTCATTATACTGAAACGCTACATTCAAAGTGTTAAAGTACACACATTACATTATTTGATTGTTGTTACAGATGCATTAAAATAGTTGAGTCTATAATCATATTTTAGAGGCCGCTTATGTGTTTTGTAAATAAAAATCTTAATTTGTAAAGTAACTATTTGTTAAAGCTGTTAGTGTTGCAATAAGCACAATATTATTTCCCTCTGAGATGTAGTGGAGTAGAAGTATAAAATTGAATACTCAAGTGAAGTACTAGTACCTTTAAAATTGAGCAATTGACATTTAGAAATTGTCATGTATCTTTTTTGTGAAGTTCCCTAGTGGCTCCCAAAGAACGTCTGTGGCCCCGTTCCCGCGGTCCAGCCTGCGTGAGCAGTGTGCAGGGGCCAGTGTGGCCGTGGCCGGGGAGTACATGCGGAGGGTGCGGGAGGTGGAGGGCCGGCTGCGCAGGCAGGCCGGCAGGGTGACCCAGGAGGGCGTGAAGCTGGAGAAGGAGCGGGGTCACCTGGAGAGGATGCTGCGCAGCCTCAGGGCCGATCTGACTGTCAACAGGAGGAGCTCGGAGGGGAGGACCAGGAGGCCGTCCACTGCTGAGACCGTAAGTTTACCCATGACTCTGTGCTTATGCTCTGTGGGCAACAGTGTGATGAATACAGTCATATTACTGGACGATCAACAAGGAGAACACAAAAAAAGAAACAGAAGAATGAGAGTTTCTCCACAGGGATCACTGTGGTGCTGCTTTGAATCGAGGCTGAAGTTCTCTGACATTTGCACAGGTCTTTTGGTCTCAATCACTGTATATTTTGGCCTTTTTTCTTTTTTTTTTTTATGTTTATCTAAATGAATTGATAATTTAGCCAATTCTTATTAATGTTCTGCACAGGTAATGTTTTGTGGATTTCACCTGCTGAAACATACAGAAAACGTTACAAAATTGCAAAAGTTTTGTGAAAATCTCTTATCTTATTCAGACAAAGTAATGCTAACATCTAATCATTTTTGAATCATTTCATTAATGACTACAAAGCATGTTACGTTTTCACTGCCATTACAGCTTTATCCAACACAGGTTGGTGGTGTAAATGATACAGCGGGGGGGATTATTTCATTGAGCGCTGCATTGGGAACTCAAAGAGAGGAGGTGCGTTTGCTGACAGGTCCGCTCTGTTGCAGGAGAGAGATGGTGCTGATTACTTGCTGTTGTGTGAGAGAAGAGAGATGGCCCAGTTGAAACAGGATCTGGAGGGAGCGCTGAGAAGCACACTGACCCAGCTACAGGTGATTTACAACGTCACCCTTCTGTCTGCATCAGTTGACTCATTTTCCTTTCAAGCCTGCTCTCCCCCACTGTGTCTCTGTTTTCTTTATCTCATTTCCACTTGCCCTTCCATGTGATTTACTGGCACGAGTGATGGAGGAAAAACAACACTGCCAAATCCTTCACGCACCGATAACCTCCATCCTCAAGTTTCATTTTGAACAGAGATCAAATTATATTAATGCAAGGTAAAATCACGTAGCATTACTTCTAATGTCTACCTGCCAAGACCTATTATGATAATGATATTCACTCTTACAATAAAGCCCTCTTTAAAAGAAAACTGTTCAAGAAGCTACACTGAAAACACACAGGGGAAATGACTTAAAAGAAACAAGGGAACTTGGAGTGAATCTTCTACTATAAAGTCAACACTTGGTGTGGTTGAAATGTAGAGAAATGTGATATAAATCAATTAACATTACATGCAACAGACTTGAAAATCAGCTTGTCAACAGGTTTCCCACCAGCATACAATTATCACATCAACATTTGTACGGGAGCTGAAACAATTAATTAATTGGCGACTATTGTTATAATTCATTCAACCTTTCAGTGATTCTTTCAAGGGGAAACAATCAAGTATCTTATAGTTCCAGCTTCTTCAGTGTGAGAATTTGCTGCTTTTCTTTGTCTTACCTGACAGTGGTAAATAACGGAAGATTTATCAATAATTTAAAAATAGTTGCAGCCCTAGTGTGTCCTTCTTAAGTCCCCCCCCTTGCTCTGTGTCTTCCAGACCCTGGGTTGGAGCAGCAGACACCTGCTGGACTGTGCCGCTGAGAGGGCTCGTGTCCTGGAGCTGCTGCCTCACAGCGGCTCTGCTGGAGGACACGGCAGAGCGGCTCAGGCCTTCAACAAAATAGACCCCGTCAGCGCCTTTACACCAGGTACAGTCAGGACATGAAGTAAAGCGGTATCAGGAGAAAATACAAACTACACAAAGCAACACAAAGGAAGGAGCCTCGTTTTTAAACACTTCTAATATAGATTACATTACATTACATTACAGTCATTTAGCAGACGCTTTTATCCAAAGCGACTTACAGTCAGTAGTATATTACATGTCATTCACCCATTCACACACTGATGACAGGCTACCATGCAAGGTGCCACCATCAGACTCTAACTAACATTCATGCAACATCCAGTCCACACCGATGGCAAGCCTTCGGGAGCAACTTGGGGTTAAGTGTCTTGCCCAAGGACACATCGACTGCTGAGATGATCGGAAAATGTCTTAGACTAAAAACTTTTAAGAGACAAACATGTTTATTAAAAATAGAAACCAAATGGATGGTCAAAATTGCCATTTGAGATTACTTTTTCAAAAGACAAATAAAACTCAAACAGAAAATACTTAAATAAATAGAAAAATAAAATAACACACATACTGGAACTAGGAAATTGAAAGACGTGCCATGTGAAATAGAGGATATAATATGGAAACTTGTCCACTATAACATCATTTTTTTAGATCACTGACTTATCTTCTTGCAGAATGTAAACAGGCTTTAGAGTCGTCCACTTTGACAGTCAATCAATCACAGCTGCTGAGGGAAAACATCAGACAGATGCTGACCAGTGCCATCACCAGACAGGAAGCAGTTCGCCGCACCGTCAACGATGGCCTGGTGAAAAAAATTGCAGAGACAATCAGTCTGCAGGTAGACACAAATATAACCTCTTTGAATGCGATACAGAAATGCTCTTGACATCATTTTGCTTTCAGAATAATAACCCACAGTTTCCATTTCATTCTGTCTTCTGTAGCAAAACCTGACTCTGATGTCTGCGGCCACCAGGCAGGCCATGTTTCGCAAGCAGAGGGAAATTAACTGTATTCGTCACAGCCACGACAGAGCGCAGGTTAGTTAGTGTGTATGTGGAGCAGGATCAGTGGGTTTATTGGAGATTCAGAGACAAGGTGCACAAGGTGAAGTTCTCCCTGTGTTTTATTGTGTGTTTACAGGGTCCGGAGTACAGCGGGGACTTACAGTCCAGAGAGAGATTTAACAGGCCTCTGGTGCAGGTTTATCACAGACACCCGGGGACACAGTTACCTGAGGCTGCTCATCTCATACAGGTGTTTACTCCGACCAAAATATCTATCCTTATACGTGCACACACACTCATAAATGATGGTGATAGAAAAGTGCTACATCCCCCTTTTTCATATATTAATTTAGGGGTTTTGAGTTGTAACTAATGGCTTTGTTAATTCTTAATTAATCAATAATCAATGCTTTATAGATCGATAATAAAGCATCGTAACTATTTATTTTATTTTTGTATCCTTTAGCTCTTTAAGAACCCTCAAATAGTTTGACCACTTACCGTCTGGGGAAAAAGCTGTACACATCCAGACTTAAATCAATGAATTATATATAAAATATATTATTTATTAACATCTTATTACAGCAGTATTCATTCATCTTTTCTGGCCACTTTGAGGCATCTCGACAAGCTTTAAACACAACATTGACATATTATCAGTTGTTATGCCAAACAGTTGGCCATCTCCACGTTCAGCAGTTACAGATCAACATTTGGAGTGGTGTTCCTGAGCTTAAAGATGGTAAAACACTGATTTCACATTACATATAGGTTTTCTGACCCTGTGCTAATATAAAAAAAAAAAATATTGATTAGTGCAGCTCCAGTTTATTCACAACCTGGCAACCTACAAGTTGTTGTTACAAATGCTTTTCCCTAATGTTTAAAGTTTAAATGAGTTGTATATTAAGCATTTGTAAAGCCAATAACTACAATATTTAAATACTTAAGATTGCTTATTAGAAAGCGGTGCTGGAATTTGAAAAGTCAGTTGACAAATAAACCTTTCTGAGTTAAGGTAAATGTTATGACAGCTTGCCCTCACACCTCTACAGAAAACAATGCGCATGACTAATCTAAACCAAACCACAACCGGGAGTTGTCTCTCTATGCTGCCTCAACACTCTATGAAGGTCAGGTGAACACTGACCTGATACAGGAAATAACAGTAAACAAACCGTTATGTTTAAACTTAGCTAGAAGTTGTCTTTCATATAAGATAGGTGGAGTTTCTCACCTCATGTGTGAAAAGAAAGACAAACACAAAACATCCATGGCAGATGGTTCACACTGTGTATTTAAAAAAAGCATTCAGTGGTCGAACACTAATTTTGTCGTTGCTTAGTGTCTCAAACAAACTAAACCAGGCTAAATGTATTTCTGTGTGTGTGTGTGTGTGTGTGTGTGTGTGTGTCTGTCTGTCTGTCTGTCTGTCTGTCTGTCTGTCTGTCTGTCTGTCTGTCTGTCTGTCTGTCTGTCTCAGGGCAGTGCAGTGCTGAAGCGATGTCTAACCTCCTCTGAGGGAGAGCTGGCCAGACTGCAGCGTGCCTGTTTGCAGCTGCTGGACGACCAGCACGGCAAGAGTGTAGC
Organism: Anoplopoma fimbria; assembly: GCF_027596085.1. Taxonomy (NCBI): domain Eukaryota; kingdom Metazoa; phylum Chordata; class Actinopteri; order Perciformes; family Anoplopomatidae; genus Anoplopoma; species Anoplopoma fimbria. The sequence goes on along the minus strand of NC_072468.1, from coordinate 22,125,042 downwards.
AGCTCAGGTGGACGCTGCTGTCATCCGCATGAGGCGCCAGCAGGTCGACAAGCGAGCGATGCCTTCTGCCCTCCAGCGGGGGGCGTGCAGGAGCCAACCCTTCATGTCTTGAATTCAGCAGGGCTGCAGCAAACATGCAAGTAGAGAGACGTGAGCTTTGTGTGTGTGTCGTGAGTATGTAGGGAGCAGTCATGTGCAAAATGTTCTAGTTCAAAATTAGTAAATTGTGATGCACTGTGTCCAAAGAGGCACTCCTGTTCACATGCTTCTGTGTGCTTTTGGTCCATCCGACAGGCCCTTTCCTGTTTCAGTTAACCCCGTACACAAGGACTGCTCCACAAAGAAATGAACCCTGACCTCAATCCCTTCTTACACCGTCGGGATGAACTGGAGTAAAGACTGTGAACCAGGTCTTATAAGCCAACCTGTGGACCTAACATGGGTTTCCTCACACTCGTGGCCATGTAGTGCATGATCCTGCACACATGGAGTTGGACATTTTCTCTTTTTCCCCCCTTTGTGCAGTAATGTATTAAACACTGCAATGTAATTAAAGTCCAAACAAAGAGTGCGAGACTCTTCTTTTGACGTCAGGTGACTTAAGGGAGCTTTGATGACCTGTATTTGTATGTGACAAAATCTTCCCTTGTGAACCAGACAACTGTTATTTCAGTGTTTAAAGAAATGGCAACATTTTATTTGCCATAACCATTTCATCGTTGATCTCATTTGGTTGTCTTTACTGCAATAAAACATGACCATGATAAAACAATGGCCTTCTATACAGTAAAGAAAATAGAAACAGATAAGGAGTAATGTCTGATATAATTATCTTATCTAACAAGATTATCAGATTTCTCACTGAAACACATTCATTTACTTGTTAAGCTAAAGTATTACCGTTTATTTTAAGATATAAACTGAAAATCTTGCCTCTTTGTGAACAAAAACAAACTATTCATTTACATATATTTTCCACAGAGTTAAACACTGGCACTGCTCAGATATCTAGTCATGGGACTGCATGTCACTCGACAGCCCTCCTTCCAAACGCAACGTCTTTCATTAAGAATTAAGACATGATATAATAAACCTGCTCTATTTCAGCCTAGTACACGTCACATGTCTTGTATCTGTAAAGTAAACATAACTGGACATTTTAAACAGTTTTCAACCTAAACTAGATGCAGTTCCCTCACAAAGCCCTATTGATTCTCTTTTTATCTGAATGGGGCTATTCTCTGCAGGACAGTGAGCGCTGCAAAGTCATGACTGTCACCGGGAACCTAACAGCCTAATCGAATGATAAGTATTGGGGTGTGGAGATTCTTGGAGTCAACCAACAGAATATCAAGAGAAAACCAGAGGAGACTTACCTTCAGATCTCTGCAGCTGGGACGGCAGAGGAATCCCAGAGAGCCTGGAGAAAACTCGGGAATTTACTTTAATCCATGAATATGGGGAATTCAACCGGTTTCTTGTGTTTGAGTTGAAAACCGCTGGTTTATTCTAGAATACAACAAGAAAGAGACAACGTTAGGAGCTGAAAACTTAAGCTGCGAGCATATTTTCTCCCTGTGAGACAGAAACAGACAATAATGTCGAAGCTGGTTTGCTCTCTGCTTTTCCTTTGTTTACTTCCTGCTGCGGGTAAGTGAACAAATTACAAGTGTATGTGTTTATGTGTGTTTGCTTGTGTGTAGGAATGCACCAAACATGCATGCTATTGCAGATAGAAATACTTTACCTTTTGCAGCAATAGCAAATAGTAGGGCTGCAACTAACGATTATCTTTAGAGGTGATTAAAATGGGAATTATTTTTCTCAATTAACTGATTAGTTGTGTGGTCGATAAAATGCAAGAAAATTGTGTTCACAGTTTCCTAGAGTCTAAGGTGATGTCTTCAAGTTCCTTGTTTTGTCCAACTTACAGTCAAAAACCCAAATATATTCAACTTACTATGATAAAAGACAAGGAAACCCATTACCACTGATAACAATGATGTATTTTTTGAGCTCATAACTTGAGGATTTAAATTTAGAGCAACGGATCTTACAGTTTGAAACTATAATGTTTTGGATCCTAATTTAAGCTCCTCTGCAAAACTAAACTCTTTTCACAAAGTTTGTGGTTTTAACGAACATACCTGTCCTTCAGCTCCCCTCTTCTGTTACACCTGCGTGTTCCCTACCATCTCACCTCTGGACTGCATCAGATTCCCTCTCAAATGTCCATCCGGGCAGGTCTGTCTGTCCAGCAAAGCTGTGGGCAAGAAAGGTGAAGGCGCCTCAAGTCACTGAACAAAATTTAAATGAATCAAAACTGAGAAAAAGAACCGAGACTTGCAGCACGGAGGGAAATGTGTCAGTGTGCTTTACTTTGAGCGAGTGTCTCCTAAACTGATGTTTCTGATGATTCTCAGGAGACTTCCGTGTGGTGGTGTATGAGAAGAGCTGCATCTTGCCCTCCCTGTGCGGAGTCACGGGAGAAAAACACACCATGGGACTCAACTTCACCTTCACCAATGAATGCTGCAACACGCACCTGTGCAACGCTGCTGCAATACCTGCTACCCCTTACTGGACTGGCACATTACTCACACTTCTTATGTCATACTCATTTTGGTAATAGAAAAATATGTGGAAAAGAACTAGTCTAACACACATGAAGTGGAGTGGTCCTTCTAACTGACTGTCATTTTCTCAGTTCCTTTTAGTGCACTAATCTGTGCTGAACCAAAGATACTCTGTTTTAAAGATAACGCATTACAAGCTCCCACCAGTGGTTTGAAACGGTAGAAACTTCCTGACACCAAAGTGGACATGGGCGTTGCTTGTTTGCCTCTCCCTCCCCCATGCCTCCACCTCTTTTTAAAATGTTGTGTGGATGGATAAAAGCAGATTATTTTACTAACATTGGATATTTACACAGCTAACAGACATATTTAGCATAATAAAAATGATTTTGCTGGGGCATTAGTTTGCCGGATCTCTTGAGATTCTGTTGCAGACACAGGAGTACAGATACAGGAAGGTCGGAAACAAAGTATTGTTCACTTACTGTGTAAAAACAATACACTTTGTTTTAAAGATAACTTGAGAAATACATTTACATTTTCCCTATCATCACACAGTTTGCTTTAGAAGTAAGAAGATGGAGTTGTACTCCACCCGAACAACTCTCTGCTCACGTGGCACTGGCAAAGGGAGAGTCTTGTAGAAACAAACATGCTGTTTATTTGTAATGTTATTCATTTTTTGACGGAATGGTATAATAAATATTGTATGGACCTAACGTTGTTTTATCATGTTGATCTAATGTCATTATATTTGTTTTGTATTATATTTAAGTCAATATCATCTAAATCTTTAAATAATCCAATAAACCATAAGAAATAAATGAATATGTTTTGTATACAGACTCTAAGTACACTAACTAAAAGTTATGTTTATTTATTTTTTAATATTTTTATATTTATCCCATTAGACTTTTCAAGAGGGCTACATTGCATATTTTTTATTTATATAGTTTTAATGCTCTCTAAACCTTTTTCACATCATGTAGGGTGACTTTTGACTTCTAATAGGAGGACAACCACGGATGTTGGGTGTCACTAATAACATTAATAATTAATTATAGCTCTGTTTCGTTTAAATGTCACAGTGAGCTCACCGGAAATTGCCTCCCCTGATTAGAAAGGAGTCATCACTTGTGTTATTAGTTCCGCTTGTGTTTTCCTTGAGATAAAATGTGTTTTAAATGGTTCACACAGTAAAACAGAATCAACCTACTTAACATTTGACTCGTTACACAATCATCGGGTTAAATACAAACACAATACATTTGGATAATTTAATTGCATGAAGTTGTTCTTCATGAAACCACCGGTGAGTGTCGCCACTTTGTTTCCGTTTGCTCTTCATTAACAGGTGCTGTTGATTTTGGAGAAGCTCATCAGTGATAATACTCTTTATATAAAGTTGAATGTTAAAATAAAAAAACCAGACTTCCAGGCATGGTTTTCCCATTACTGCTGTTCATGTTGCCCCTGTTGCCCTCCACTGATGGAGGAACAGCACCGACCTTGGAGGCTTTAAAACGAACCACCCAGGTGATGAGAGAAGCTTCCCGGAGGAACACACCGACTCTCCCGCCGCCGTACCTCCACCTCCCCGTGTTTCTGGACTCCAGGCTGCCGCTGGTGGAGAAGGAGCAGTTCTCCCCGTCCAGAGGCACCGGGCTGGAGACGTTACCGGAGCCCGTCCGGGGAGTCCTGCTCCCGGTTCTGGCGAGCACCACTCCGCCCAGAGCTTCGGGTTTTTCCGTCAGGACTTCGTGTGAGCGCAACAAGATGCTGGTGCAGGTGCGGAGGAGCGTTTTAGGCACCGGTGAACCGGACTCTCAACTCACACTGGGGACATGCCAAGCCAGTAAATCCACAAAGGAGTACTTTTATTTTCAATATGACGTCTTCATGTGTGGAACCAAACGCACGGTGAGTTTAAACAATAGCCTAATATTCAGGGGCGCCGAAAAGGGGGGGTAAAGGAGACGGATTCTAGGGGCCCATGATGGAGGGGGGCCCAGAGAGGCCCCTAATGATGATGAAATTATAATACAGAAAAAATTCAGAGTTAGTGAGTTAGTATTCAGAGTGCTCAGTTCTTCCCCTACTGTACATGTCAACTGTCATGCTGTTCTTCTTTCACAAATATGGTAATGATAGTCAAAAATACCATTAAAATGCATAATTGTATGTAAAATAGCATCAAAAAATTTTGCCGCTGTGTTGGGGGCCCTGTAAAGATTCTTTTCATGGGGCCCAAAATCCCTAGCGGCGCCCCTGCTAATATTTATTAAGACAAATATCTCACCATTTATATGATGGATTGGCAACACATTTGTTATGGATATTCAGGGTCCACAGAGGATGGATCCCATGAATGTAGGTGATTCTCTCACGTGTCCCCTGGGCTCTACCTATTTGTGAAATGTCTCCACTAGTGCTATTGGCTACTATTTTTGACAATCAATAATCAGTTATTTTTTTTAACCATAAATGCCAGAAAATGAATGGTTTGAATCCAGTTTCTTATATGTGAGAATGTGCTTGCTGTTCATGGTCATGCAAAACCAGACACTTGATGAAGGCACCTTGGGCTTGAGCATAATTTGGTGGCCATTTAAAAAAAACAAAAAACAGATCTAATGTTTTATAGATCAAACAGTTGACAGCAATTGACTGAAATAAATATACGGAAGAGTAACTGGTTTAGAAAAGAAGTGTTGGTTGCAGCCCGGGTCTTAACACCTAGTGGGTGGGTTGTCATTCATTTTAGGACCACATTTATTTCCCTCAGTATAAATTATAATAACTTTTTTTTTTACCCAAGGCATGGTTTTAGGGATGGCAATGTTGGCCAGTCAGTCCGCCAGTATTTTCCAGATTAAATATCTCAGATGGATTGTCATGAAATTTTGGTTCAAATATCGTCATATCATATGTGCAAAGAGGATGAATCTTCATGACTCCAGTCTTCCCATGATTTTTCAAATTTAGGTTGACATTTATGATTTCACCAGCTGTAGATGTCCAAGTCTTGTTAAAGGAAGGTAAAAAATGTCGCATATTTTTGGTTTACAGATAATTAATAACCAGGTGGCCTATTTAAACACGCTAAAATATGATCCACCAAGGATCCGAGGACCAATCAGGAGAGCCGTGCCCTTCACCCTGCCTGTTGCATGTTATTATAACAGGTGAGACTGGATCCAGACCAGAAAATATATTTTTCAACCCTGTAACATAGAAATCATATATTGGATCTGTTTTTAATAAATGTGAACAATGTTTAAATGTTTAGGTACCAATACTCCTACAAAATTGGCTACACACCAAAGATGCGGCTGCACAGGATCTTCACACCATTGAAGAACAGAGCAAAATTCATTCTGACTCCTCGAAATGGTACACCCAGCAAAAACATGTATTTTATTATCAACTGATATCTCCCGAAATCCTACACACTGGTCCTTTTTTAAGGCAATTTGGGTCGGTATAATGTGCCTCATCCTTTTTAATTTTTATCAAACAAACTGTTTTTTTTTAAATCTCTCAGTCTTTACATTTGAATTGTTGGAGCCTGGACTGCTGTAGTTGACTGACTGCTTCCTTCTGTCCTTCAGCTCAGTGGGAAAGGCTTTCGCCGTCAGATCGGTACGAGCTCGGGACGCCCATGTACTTTGAGGCAGAGGCTCCGTCCATGTCCCGAGACAAAAGACTGTACGTCCACTTGTGTTACGTAACTCCCGAGAAGTCCCACACCTCCACGCCTCAGTTTCCAGTTGTGCAAAACTATGGGTAATAAACACCTCACTCTCACACAAAACGAAGACATTGATAATTATTTTGAGTCAGATTTTATTTTAAAAGAAACGGCTGTGTATAAAAGAATAGCATATGTTATGGTCTAGTTTTCTTTCCCTCTGATAAAGGTGTATGGTTGAAAGCAAGGACAGTCGCTCCAGATACATCCCATACAAAAGCAATGCTGTGAGATTCTCTGTGGATGCCTTCTTGTTCAAGGGAATGATGGGCCAGGTGAGCAAAAATAGTTCAAGTTATCACCTGCGAAAAATTGTCTAATTTCTTTGCTGATCCGGTTTTTCTTTTACTGATGTGCTAAAAAAATGTAAAACCTTTTAACTGATATGAAATCTTTTTATCTGATCTCCTGTAGCAGCTCTACATGCACTGCTCCATGTCTGTGGGAAGCTCTGTCCCGACACCTACGGCAAAGTCCTGCAACTACAACACAAAAACAAAAAGGTGAAGTTTATTTTTTGCTTGAAGAAATTGAATGATTAATTTAAAAAGTTCAAACGTGCTGAACAATTCTTGACACAAAAGGGATCAGCTTTCAATCATTGTTTTTTTTTTCTCAGATGGGTTGAGCTGTATGGACCAGACTCGGTTTGCACCTGCTGCGACTCCAACTGTAGCTCTGCTGCATCTACAGGTGAGTCATTGCTTCCCTTATTATCCATAATTAAACATATCTTATTAGCATTAAAGGATATGGCTGGAGAATTTACATATTGTCAACTAATCCTGTGAAAAGGTCAAAACCTACAATCACAGGATCCTATTAGCAAGTGTTGTCTGTGTAGCCACAGCCTGATAGGCTTATTTCTCTCCACATCACAAGAGTTTAAATAAAACTAAGCCATTCTGGGAGCTCACTGCGAGATTAAATAGATTCTAATGTTTTGACATGTAAGGAACTGGATTGATAGTTTTGAAACAAATTATATTCTTATATCAATTATTCAACATTTTTCAGGAACCAAAATAATCAGCAGCCGGCCGTGGACCATAGAGTCTAAAGCGAAACCCAACACAACCTCAAAGCGGAAGAAGGTCTCCACCACCACCACAACAACAACAACAACAGCAGCAGCAGCACCAAAAAAACAGTCGACCAGAGAGGTAACTGAGTCGACGACGAATTCACAGCCTAAAACAATACCAGAGCATCTAATCGGTAAGGTGGAGGACACGCTGCAGGAGTTAGAGTGGCCATTCGGAGGCGAAGGACTGACGTGGTTTGAGGTGGAGGGTGAGGAAAAGCAGGTGAAAGGCTCTGCTGTTGTGGAGGAGGAGGAGGAGGAGGAGAAAAAGATGGAGGTCACACAACCTTACACAATATTTGAAGAAATCTTTGATTTTGATGAATAAAGCAGTGCAGTGATGAATTCAATTTGGTTGGCTCATTACATGACTCCTCAATGAGCTCAAAGCAATAATCTAGAGGTCGACGGTAATGAGTTATAATTTTATCTGAATTATTACATCTGTAAAACTGGTTTGCCTTTATTTGTCACTTGCAACATTAAACCGACACTAATCCTTTTTTTAAAGGATAAGTTTTTTGGGGAAATAAGTTATTCACCTTCTTGCTGAGGGTTGTCGAGAAGATTGACATCACTTTCATATCTGTTAGCTGAATATTAAGCTGCAGCCGCTTATTTAGGTATACTTTGTTTTCTCTTTTTGTTTAAATAATATTTTTGGGACATTTTTAACCATTTATTTAGTCGAGATAGTGGAGAGAGACAGGAAATGTGGGGAATAAAATCAAGAAATGGCTGCTCCAACCACTTGGGTATCAGATCGCCTCCCATAGCTTAGCTTAATTAAATATCTTATATGGATTAAACAAGCATTACATAATGTTTAAATTGGTGAGCCTTAGAAGTAACTTTTGACAGAGTCTGGGTAGCTGTTTCCCTTTAGTTTTTATTCTTTGTGTTAAGCTAAACTAACCTGCTGCTGGCTCAGGCATTATATTCAGCAGATAAATATGAGAATAGTATCAATCTTCGAACTCTCTGCAAGATCGTGCAAAAGCGTATTTCCCAAAATGTCTAACTATTCTTTTAACCACGTGCAAATTTAAAGCATTTTGTCAGTTAACAGAAAGTTTTATACTGAATCCGTAAATGATAAAACTCTCAGGAGCCAATTTTCAGATACAAGCATCGTTTATTAGCTTTACATCTTGAGTAAATGTTATATTGCTACATAAACATCATTCTATACAATTTCTCTTTTACAAATGTCAGGTCATTGAATGTGATAACTGCAGTTTCGACCGAAAGGGTCCAAAAGAACAGTTTCAAAACCGTTAGCTACTCACACAGTAAAGGCAATGACTTTACAACAGGTACAAATCAAACAAGGTACTTACAAAATAAACTTGGTTTCATAACATCTGAATAACCGTTAATCAGTATATTTATAAAAATCTCGGGAGGCGTACAATGCCGATCCCTTGCATTCCTCACAGTTGATAAACCCTGGAGTTTTATCCATTTTATAAGAAGGAATGTGACTAAAACAACAACAACGCCCTTATAAAATCAGACCCCTAGCGTCATATCTCCTTCATTTCAGACAGGGTTCAGCTCAGGTGCATCCTGAATGGAGTAAATATGTTTTCTAGGACGTCTGGGTTCCTCTCTCGCGTTATCCCGTTCAGGTGTGAAACGCATCGTCCTCAGTAGTACGAGCTCAGGTGGGAGTGGGTGGTGGGGTGCCTGGTCATGGCTGACCCGGGGTAGATGGGGCTGTTGGGTGAGTTCCAGTACGGCGATGGAGGGCTGAAGAAGTTGCCGGGAGAGACGGGCATAGGTGCGGGATGGCCACCCATGAAGTTCATTTTGGGCTGGTGGCTGTGGTAAGGCTGGACGTAAGACATCTCAGTCTGGTACTTAACAATCCCCCCTTCCGCTGAGTGATTCTGGTGGGCCTGCGAGATGCCCTGGAAGTCAAACTTGTAGGCGTAGCGCTTTCCGTGCACCTTAGTCATGATGTTCTTGTCGTAGTAGTAGCGCAGAGCGCGGCTCAGCTTGTCGTAGTTCATGTTGGGCTTGCTCTTGCGCTCGCCCCAGCGCTTGGCCACCTCGTCCGGGTCGGTCATCTTGAACTCGCCGTTGGTGCCCTCCCAGGTGATGATGCCGGCGTTGTTGCTGTCGGACAGCAGCTCCAGCAGGAACTGCCACAGCTGGATCTGCCCCGAACCTGGGAGGAGAGAATCTGTTACTGACTTCATTGGTTGATCACACAAAGCAAGACAGGAAATGTACACAATTGGTAGCTGTGAAAAATCTAAGCATCAGATTTTGTTCAAAAAATTGTGGAACATTTTGGATGATTTAATCATCTCTGTGTAGATAACAAGACATGAGCACCAGGCAACCTTTACAGTTAGCAATAGAGTTTTGAATAAAATAAAACAAAAGAATCATCTTCATTTGATGCAGCCACTTATTCCAGGACCTTGGACAGCGCCTCAGTTTTTCTCCTCTCAAAGTTCTTAGGAGTTTTATTAGTTGACGGGTGTCTGTCTTAGTAATATTACGACATTTATTTTTTTCCACCAAATGTGACCTTTTCACTGTGTGGCTTGGAGGAAGTGACAGACGTCAGGGCAGAAACCTACCCACAGGCCTGTGAGCGCTGGGGTCAGGGAGCTTGTACGGACTTTGTTTGGCTGTTCGGTTCTTGGATGTGCTGAGGGCTTGGCCTTCTGTGAGGAAACAGCAGGGCAAACAGTCATTTTGATGAGAGGGAAGCCAGATTTCGTCTCAGTGTAAGCGTGAAGCAATGCTGCTGACACAACAGGTGTTGCTTGATGTTTACTCCATTTTGGAAATTAAAAGCATGTGTGCCAGCCCTTGCTTGCGTTTTATTTTTTTTCTTTCTCTCATGTTGCCAAAGCAGACAGTGTAAAGGCCGCATTTGTGTGATCCTTGTTTGGTTTATCTTGTGGTGGTTAGATTCTTACCTGGGTTGGCAAGTCGACTGCTTATGGGCCCTAATGTCTGATACGGGTCTGCAAAGAACAAAAAAGGCATATCATTATCATCTTTCTTACTTTAATTAACTTTTTAACCTTAATGGTCCCAAACCCACCTACTACACTTCATATCAAGTTCTTTCAAGATTAGACGGATCATCTTTCCATCACATGCATCACAATTCTGGTCCAATTGTGCCAGTACTTGAAGTAAACGCTCGATTTAATGGAGTGAATATTCAAATCACATTGATTCAAACAGGTCTGCTGTTGTGCTCAGAAATATCAACTCTGACCTTCTAAAGTGTGTTTGTCATGAAAAACATGAAATGACCTGCTACTAGCAATTGCTACTGCAGATTCATCACACTCTACTGATGGGATAGGTCAAAATTAAATACCAGCGGCATGGCCCAAAATGTTGGGATGGATGGTAACAACTTTGGGGATCCCTTAACTTTTCATCTTACACCATCGTCATTTGGTGTATGATTTTAAATACCACCAAACCTAATGACATCGGCCTCAGAGAGCAGCTAGCATGGCTTTACACTCTTAAGTCTTGTTTACACATCTCCTATGATTGAAGCAGTTTTTTTAATCATTGAGATCATATATTATACACTATAAAGCTCCTAAGCTTTGAGCAATCCTTTCCGGCACAACGTGAGTTTGCAGGAATTGGTTTTATGAAAATATTTTATTCAAGGCATTCATACCTTGAGCAATTCTTGCAGGGGGCTCTGTAACTCTTGAGCTGTGTTGGTGCTCCATGGACGGACCTACAAATCAAGAATAACATGACTTATGTGAAATAGTTTGGTCTTCAGCTGTGGCCTGGTTTAGAATTGACAATTTCTACGTAAACAAGTTGGTTGTTCATGCAGGAAAAATGTATCCTGATCATTCATTACATATCATCCTTCTTTCGTTGTCATACCTTTTGGCACTGCACTCATGGTGTTTGCTGCCCAGCTGTTTCTGCAGCTAATCTCCTCAAAGCCGCTCTCTGCAAACACAACAAAACAACAAAGATGAGACTAGACTTTGCCCTGTGCATGGCGTACAAATGCTTTGAAGTGGGCAGTATGATGGTTGGGCTATAGTAGGAAGGAAGTCAGTAAATGGAGACAAAGATGCTCAGAGTTTAGAGGTCTGAAGATGACCCAAAACGTTTCTTTTGTTCGGGCCACCCCTGTTGCCACAAGATTGTGAATTGTGTCCCAGGAGCAGGACCCATACCCCCCATTTCCTGCGCCGGTGCAGCTGTTTCCTGTCTGAAACTGGCTGTTGAGTTTTGAACTCATCAGTGTTTTGTCGACTGAGGCCAGTGTTGGGCCAAAGATCCTTTTTGACTCTTGAAACTATGTAACAAGGTTCTGAAACTCAACACATTATTTTTATATCCTTAAATCATTCAAGTACTTTGCTCTTATTTTTTGTTTTGGCTTGAGAATGTGACCCTGAATTATGAGCATTGAATCGCACCCAGAAACACAGATATTGACCGTGAGACTAATGGGTGGTGGCAAAAGGGAAATGGTGGCAATGACATTTGAAAAACTGAAAAAAAAAATGTTATTTTTATCATGCATTCAAAACATGATGAGTCAAGTCTTTAAGTCATAGTGGAATGAAAAGTGGCTTCTTCACTTTTTTGGGGCAGTTATCATGTATCATTATGATGAGCTGGGGAGAAAAAACTTCAGTACTAATACAACAATGTAAAAATACTCCATCACAAGTAAAAAGTCCCGCATTCAAGCTTCATGCTTAAAAGGACAGAAGTATCATCAGCTTGTACACTTGCTGCAGGCAAATGTCCCCTGTGACTGATATATTATAATGATAATATTAATATTGTTTGTACTGATTAATCAATGTGTAAGTATCATTTTACTATTGTACCGTTCAGCTGGAGCAGATTTTAACAACCTTATATACATTTAGGGGGTGTAGTTCCAGTGGACTACACCCATATTTTTTGGCTAACTTTTTTCAAATCTTTGCTCTTTCTGAGAATTAGTGAATGATTTGACCTCTTTAGGCCTCAAACAATTATTTAAATGAAACCATTTAGAAGTTTTGAGGGAAATAGTCACTTTCGGTTGAACTGCTTAACAGCTTAAAGACGTCTGCAACAAGACAAGGCAAACTCACAACTCCCTTATATTATTATTCTCCAATTTTAAAGCAGCTATAATCAATATTTATAGAATTACAATAAATGCCAATGTCAAACGGATGACTTGAGCTTGAATCTGAAGGAAAAAGCTCTAAAATCTGCCCAAACAGACGGACACATTAAGCAAGATAAGACGTCAGAAGCTAAAGGAGAGTGAATATTCAGAAGATGTTCAGAAACACAACTCCAAATGAAAGATAACGTTGCACAGTAACTGCTGGATCTTTAAATAAGCAATTGTTTTGCCCCAGGGGTGGGCTTTTTAATGGAAAGTCGTCAATCTCACCTGCTTTCACCTGTAGTCTGGGTGGTTGTTGTTGTGGTGGTGTGGTGTTGGTAGGAGTTGTGGAATATGAGAACGTAGGGCTACCTGCAGCACAAACACAAAGAAAAAGGTCAAGATTATATTCTCTTAAAATGGATACAACAGACAACAATCACACTAGAGTATAATTTAAGTGTCATGAATGGTATTTTGTACTAAAGAATAGAAAGAAAGGCTAGAGAGGTGTTGATTCGACTCTTTTAAAGGACTCTGTTTCGGTTTTGCTTAACTACTGGATTGCGTTTTTACTGTCATATGTTGCTGGCATTTCCCCCACCACTTGTAGGGTTTTCAAGGTAACATTACCCCGTACAAGTACATGGCGGCTGCATTTGTAACACTGATTTGCAGAAGTGATAACACTGAAAAATGATGTAATGCGACAATGATCCAAAATCATGACAACATATTGTGTATAGAATACAGGAAACCTGCATTAGCAAAGAGGAACAGTGGTCACAGCACTCGATGAGGACAGCAGCAACACCATGACAAACTTCAGCCTCAAATGACAAAACAAAAACAGGACCTCATTATTGATTGTAAGTTGTTGCTATTATTTTCTCCACATCCTTTATTGACCTCTGTACCTCGGTGGGATTTGATTTAACTAAATTTTGAAATTAGGTTTAAAAAAAGGTCTAAAAATGTAACTAATTGCAGATACAGAAATATTTTTAGGACAATTACTTTATTTTCCCGAGTAATCATCGTCAAGTCTTTATAATTTTAGAAAATTGTGAAAATACGCATCACAATTTCTAAGAGACCAAAAAAACATAAAAAATATGATTGTTTTGTCCGATTTAAAAAAAATTCCAAACAACAATAAAAAACAGAAAAACCTCAGGTTTGAGAAGCAGGAATCAGCAAACGTTTATCCTTCTTGATTAATCAGTTTACTGTTTCACTCATTTAGCATTAAACATATTGATCAATGTTATATCCATCGACTAGTCTTCTTATTGTCGAATCATTTCAGCACTAAATATCTTTCTCTGATTTTTATTTGTGGCCTAAAAACAATGAAAAACCTTTTTACATTGTTGAGATCAGTCGGTCGGTCGAGGAGAACCGAACAATGTTATCAGCTGAAGAAAGAGAGATATATCTGGGACACGAGGCGAGTCTTACTCTGCCGGAGGTAGCTGAGGTGTGAGAGCAGGATGTCTGCGTTGTAGGCCGACGTGAGGCGCATCATGTCGTCCTTGGTCATCTTGCAAAGGGCTTTGCCGTCCAGCGATTGGAAGAGCATGACGTCCACTTCCTCCAGAACATACTCCTTGATGGCCCAGTCCAGCCACTGCCGCACGTGGTCCTGTGTCCAAACCTCCGGATCTGTCATCAGAGGCACAAAAATGATCAGAAAAAGACTCTTTGATTACTTTTTTTTTTTTTTTTTTTTTTTAAAGGGCAAAGATCTTTCTACTGGCCAAAGTTTTTACGCACTATCTGGGCTTTAAAATCAAAACGGTTCTGGCTCTCAAAAAGTGGGATGAATAGGATGTTAAAGAAGTTGCAGGAAGAGGAGTCATAAAGAAATATTATGACTCATTACTTTGGTTAAACTTGTATCATGTACAGATTTCTAGTGCAAATAGCCCACTGAAAGTCTCCTCCTACTCAAAATGCGTGTTGCTTATGTTTCTTTACCTTCACTGTGCAGAGTAATACATGTGCAGAGTTTGACTCCAGAAAGTTTCTTTATGCCCACTTTAAATCTCAGTTTAAGATTTGTGCATACAAGATCATTTAGTGACTTTACAACTCCTTTTATCTGGGTTTTTCTTCTTTTCTTTTGGAGACCATTGGCTAAAATTGACATGTTGTGTCCAGGAGTTGATGTTGAAATATCTAAAATATTTGCATTCTGGATTTGTCAACAAGGAAAAATATGTTCCTTTATAAGATTTTTTTTTTTAACTTTTTTTGTGGAAAAACAATATGAGACTCAAATTCTTATTCAAAGCATATTAGTTTTTTTTATATCTTAACACGTGTCTGGTGATATTTAAAAGCCAGTTGTGGTTTGCTGTTATACTTAACACCAAATCTGAGAGCTGAGCTTCCATGCTGCTTTTTGTTGGATGAAAACCTTTAAATCATCCGTTGCTGTAGCTATCTCGTGTACATTATCTGGCCTGTTACATGGTGAGATGCCGTTCTGTTGGTTTCTATAATTAAAAAAAAAAGCTCTTAAAAAGAAAAAAAAGCTGGAGGGAGGAGCGTCACACAGATAATCTGAAGAGCCCTTGGGCAAACGCAATTTGTTTGGAGGACATGAAAGTGCTGAATAACACCGGAAACTACTCAGATATGAGTACCAGTTATGACACTTGTGATTTAGATACTGATTGTGAAGATGGGTAGTTATAATCATTCTGTGAACACCAAGCATGGTTTAGTCAAACTACTCACTATTCATATTTTTAGTGCTAAAACTGTTTTGTTTGAACTTAAAACCCCTTAAAAAAATGCCTTGAATTAGTTTTTTTTATATTTTATATATATATATATATATATATATTTGTATTTATTTATGAAAGGTTTTAAATTTTGAGATGATGCAAAATCACACTGACACACACACACAATTATAGTTAATACAAGTAACCTATTACAATAATTTGTTTTTTTCTCATGGTTTTGTATCCAACTTTATTTATTGGCCCCAGCTTTTGTTTTGTTCATTGTACTTCAAAAAAAATAAAAATGTCAGCAAAAGTACAAATTGAAGTCCTACTACATATAGTGGAGTTGTATTTCAGTGCTATACTACATATTTCATATCTTATATCATATTACATTAGATATCCTTTTTACACATTCAACCCTCTTATTTTAGATATTTGTAGACATATATGTTTTCTTTACATCCTTACAATCTCCGCTATTGCGATACAATATCTACACTAAAGTGCAATAAATGGTTATATTAAGACAACTTGCATAAATTGGCTGAAGGTTGAGGAACGGTCCTATTTGCAGTATATTAATTATCATAATTTCTTGAAGGGTCAAAGTGAATAGTTTTACATTTCTACATGTTTTGTATTACTCTTTATGAGAGTATTAGAAGATGTTTCTTCACTACTAAATCTAAGGCAATATTTCACTTTGCCCAGGTTTATTATGAAAAAACCCTTTCATATACAGTTAAAGGTTGTATAACTGTGTCTTAGCCTAAAAATAAATGACATTTGTTAGTTTTTAATAGCTACAATTTAGGTTGAAATGAAGGTTATATATTACTATTATATCAATATTGTGCTATAAGACTAGATATCATATTAGATATTTGTAATCGTAATATTTTAGTAAGTGTTGTCTTTTCCTGTTTTTTAAGGCTGCATTATAGTAAAGTGATGTACTTTTCTGTTCTAGATGGTCTTTTATTTGCCTTTACTCACTTCTAGTCATTATATCAGCATTACTGATGATTATTTATCAAAAAGCTCATGGTGTAAATTAAAATAATGTCAAAAACATAGTGATATTTGATTTTCTCCATATTGCCCAGCCCTTGTAGAGATTGCTGTCAATGCCTTATTACGGCACTAGTCTGATTCAGGAAGGTAAGCTCATTTCCAGTAGCCAACAATGACTGTAAATTGCCCGTAATATAAGGGAGGAGCTTCAGTCGTGAACAGAGGCCACCGCACCCTCGTGTACTGATTGTCCTTGGTGAACACATGCCACTGTGATGCAACATCCGTGTATTATGAAGCAGAATAACTCAGTGCTGGTGACTCCTCTTGGCGAATCTCATTGGATTCCACAGGGCTGAGATTTACATCGTCTGAGGATGGGATTCCTCCAGAGAGCGAGACTGACTCACTGAAACGTGCTGCTTTAAACTGCTCATATAATGAGTCTCAAAGGAGGATAACAGTATAGGAAACTATGCAAGAGAGAGAGAGAGACCGTCAAATATGTCATCAGGTAGTTTTCAGATGGTTGGACCAGTGATTCACAGTGAGGATGAAATGGAGCACATGTAGTAGGTTGTCTAAACCTGGACTCTGACACATCACTGTCTTTACTCCAAGTTATATGTCGGTGATTGTCCTCTGCTAAGAAAAAGTAAAAGACTCTGCTCACAGTTCACTTGTAGCAAAAGTTGATATAAATAAGAAATGTGTGACTTCAGTGCCATGGTGTTAATCTGAGAGTTTTTGC